>NC_142131.1:90770000-90807500 GCF_024610735.1 Ursus americanus | reverse complement strand
CGGGATAAGGGAAGGGCTCAGACCGTGCCTGGGCCCTGTGGTCTCTTCCTGGTCAGTGTATGGCATTTCCTTCACCTTGCCACAGGCACTGGGGAGCATGTCTGCACATGGAGAAGGACTTCCCAGTGGGAAGCCGGTTTCTGTCAAACGGATCCCAGTGCTGTGCTCCTCTCTTTTCACTCCTGCTGCCAGAAGCCCAGGGAGGAGGGGAGGGCTTAGAACATGGTTGGGCACTGGGGTTTCTTCCTGAGAAGGGGATGGCATTTAATTTCCCTTGCCACCACCCCTTGGGATAGGGTCTGCACCTCAGGAAAGCTGTTTCCGTGGGAAGCCGGCTTTCTGCCCAACGGGCCTCAGGGCCGTGGGCCTCGGGGGTCCCTCCGGCTCCCCAAAGCACAGGGACGAGGTGAGGGGCTTAGACCATGCCTGGGCCATGTTGTTTCTTTCACCTGGGTGTGTGGCATTTTGTTCACCTGGCTACCCCCACTTGGGATAGGTTTTCCACAGCCAGAGCATATTGTTCGTCGGAAGCCGTTTGGGCCCCAGGGGGTCTCCGGGCTGTCTTCGTTGGGGTGGAACTCCTGCTAGCAAAACCGCCGGGATGAGGGAAGGGCTCAGACTGTGCCTGGGCCCTGTGGTCTCTTCCAGGTCAGTGTATGGCATTCCCTTCACCTTGCCACAGGCACTGGGGAGCATGTCTGCACGTGGAGAATGACTTTTTCATGGGAAGCCGGTTTCTGTCAAAGAGTCCCAGTGCTATGCTCCTCTCTTTTCACTCCTGCTGCCAGAAGCCCAGGGAGGATGGGAGGGCTTAGAACATGGCTGGGCACTGTGGTTTCTTCCAGAGAAGTGGAGGGCATTTGCTTTACCTTGCCACAACCACTTGGGATAGTGTCTGCACATCAGGAAAACTGTATCCGTAAGAAGCCGCCTTTTTGCAAAGGAGTCTCAGGGCCGTGGGCCTCGGCTGTCCCTCCGGCTCCCCAAAGCACAGGGACGAGGTGAGGGGCTTCGACCATGCCTGGGCAATGTTGTTTCTTACATCTGGGTGTGTGGCATTTTGTTGACCTGGCTACCCCCACTTGGGATAGGTTTTCCACAGCAAGCACCTATTGTTCGTCGGAAGCCGTTTTTGCCCCAGGGGGTCTCCGGGCTGTGTTCCTTGGGGTTGAACTCCTGCTAGCAAAACCGCCGGGATGAGGAAAGGGTTCAGACTGTGCCTGGGCCCTGTGGTCTCTTCCAGGTCAGTGTATGGCATTTCCTTCCCCTTGCCACAGGCACCTGGGAGCATGTCTGCACGTGGAGAAAGACTTTCCCGTGGGAAGCCGGATTTGTGTCAAACGGGTCCCAGTGCTCTGCTCCTCTCTTTTCACTCCTGCTGCCAGAAGCCCAGGGAGGATGGGAGGGCTTAGAACATGGCTGGGCACTGTGGTTTCTTCCAGAGAAGTGGAGGGCATTTGCTTTACCTTGCCACAACCACTTGTGAGAGGGTCTGCACCTCAGGAAAACTGTTTCCGTGGGAAGCCGGCTTTTGGCAAAAGGGTCTCAGGGCCCTGGGCCTCGGCTGTCCCTCCGGCTTCCCAAAGCACAGGGACGAGATGAGGGGCTTAGACCATGCCTGGGCAATGTTGTTTCTTACATCTGGGTGTGTGGCATTTTGTTGACCTGGCTACCCCCACTTGGGATAGGTTTTCCACAGCAAGAGCATATTGTTCCTCGGAAGCCGTTTGGGCCCAGGGGATCTCCGGGCTCTGTTCGTTGGGGTTGAACTCCTACTAGCAAACTGCCGGGATGAGGGAAGGGTTCAGACTGTGCCTGGGCCCTGTGGTCTCTTCCAGGTCAGTGTATGGCATTTCCTTCACCTTGCCACAGGCACTGGGGAGCATGTCTGCACGTGGAGAAGGACTTCCTCGTGGGAAGCCGGTTTCTGTCAAAAGGGTCCCAGTGCTGTGCTCCTCTCTTTTCACTCCTGCTGCCAGAAGCCCAGGGAGGAGGGGAGGGCTTAGAACATGGCTGGGCACTGGGGTTTCTTCCTGAGAAGGGGATGGCATTTGCTTTCCCTTGCCACCACCCCTTGGGATAGGGTCTGCACCTCAGGAAAGCTGTTTCCGTGGGAAGCCGGCTTTCTCCAAACGGGCCTCAGGACCGTGGGCCTCGGGGGTCCCTCCGGCTCCCCAAAGCACAGGGACGAGGTGAGGGGCTTAGACCATGCCTGGGCAATGTTGTTTCTTACACCTGGGTGTGTGGCATTTTGTTGACATGGCTACCCCCACTTGGGATAACTTTTCCACAGCAAGCACCTATTGTTCGTCGGAAGCCGTCTTTGCCCCAGGGGTCTCCGGGCTGTGTTCGTTGGGGTTGAACTCCTGCTACCAAAACCGCCGGGATGAGGGAAGGGTTCAGACTGTGCCTGGGCCCTGTGGTCTCTTCCAGGTCAGTGTATGGCATTTCCTTCCCCTTGCCACAGGCACCAGGGAGCATGTCTGCACGTGGAGAAAGACTTTCCCCTGGGAAGCCGGTTTTTGTCAAACCGGTCCCAGTGCTCTGCTCTTCTCTTTTCACTCCTGCTGCCAGAAGCCCAGGGAGGATGGGAGGGCTTAGAACGTGGCTGGGCACTGTGGTTTCTTCCAGAGAAGTGGAGGGCATTTGCTTTACCTTGCCACAACCACTTGGGATAGGGTCTGCACCTCAGGAAAACTGTATCCGTGGGAAGCCGGCTTTTTGCAAAGGTGTCTCAGGGCCGTGGGCCTCGGGTGTCCCTCCGGCTCCCCAAAGCACAGGGACGAAGTGAGGGGCTTAGACCATGCCTGGGCAATGTTGTTTCTTACACCTGGGTGTGTGGCATTTTGTTGACCTGTCTACCCCCACTTGGGATAGGTTTTCCACAGCAAGCACCTATTGTTCGTCGGAAGCCGTCTTTGCCCCAGGGGTCTCCGGGCTGTGTTCGTTGGGGTTGAACTCCTCCTAGCAAAACCGCCGGGATGAGGGAAGGGTTCAGACTGTGCCTGGGCCCTGTGGTCTCTTCCAGGTCAGTATGGCATTTCCTTCCCCTTGCCACAGGCACCTGGGAGCATGTCTGCACGTGGAGAAAGACTTTCCTGTGGGAAGCCGGTTTTTGTCCAACGGGTCCCAGTGCTCTGGTCCTCTCTTTTCACCCCTGCTGCCAGAAGCCCAGGGAGGATGGGAGGGCTTAGAACATGGCTGGGCACTGTCGTTTCTTCCAGAGAAGTGGAGGGCATTTGCTTTACCTTGCCACAACCACTTGGGAGAGGGTCTGCACCTCAGGAAAACTGTTTCCGTGGGAAGCCGGCTTTTTGCAAAGGGGTCTCAGGGCCGTGGGGCTCGGGAGTCCCTCCGGCTCCCCAAAGCACAGGGACGAGGTGAGGGGCTTAGACCATACCTGGGCAATGTTGTTTCTTACACCTGGGTGTGTGGCATTTTGTTGACCTGGCTACCCCCACTTGGGATAGGTTTTCCACAGCAAGCACCTCTTGTTCGTCGGAAGCCGTTTTTGCCCCAGGGGTCTCCGGGCTGTGTTCGTTGGGGTTGAACTCCTGCTAGCAAAACCGCCGGGATGAGGGAAGGGTTCAGACTGTGCCTGGGCCCTGTGGTCTCTTCCAGGTCAGTGTATGGCATTTCCTTCCCCTTGCCACAGGCACCTGGGAGCATGTCTGCACGTGGAGAAAGTCTTTCCCGTGGGAAACCGGTTTTTGTCAAACGGGTCCCAGTGCTCTGCTCCTCTCTTTTCACTCCTGCTGCCAGAAGCCCAGGGAGGATGGGAGGGCTTAGAACATGGCTGGGCACTGTGGTTTCTTCCAGAGAAGTGGAGGGCATTTGCTTTACCTTGCCACAACCACTTGTGAGAGGGTCTGCACCTCAGGAAAACTGTTTCCGTGGGAAGCCGGCTTTTTGCTCAGGGCCGTGGGCCTCGGCTGTCCCTCCGGCTACCCAAAGCACAGGGACGAGATGAGGGGCTTAGACCATGCCTGGGCAATGTTGTGTCTTACACCTGGGTGTGTGGCATTTTGTTGACCTGGCTACCCCCACTTGGGATAGGTTTTCCACAGCAACCACCTATTATTCGTGGGAAGCCGTCTTTGCCCCAGGGGTCTCCGGGCTGTGTTCGTTGGGGTTGAACTCCTGCTAGCAAAACCGCCGGGATGAGGGAAGGGTTCAGACTGTGCCTGGGCCCTGTGGTCTCTTCCAGGTCAGGGTATGGCATTTCCTTCCCCTTGCCACAGGCACCTGGGAGCATGTCTGCACGTGGAGAAAGACTTTCCATTGGGAAGCCGGTTTTTGTCAAACGGGTCCCAGTGCTCTGCTCCTCTCTTTTCACTCCTGCTGCCAGAAGGCCAGGGAGGATGGGATGGCTTAGAACATGGCTGGGCACTGTGGTTTCTTCCAGAGAAGTGGAGGGCATTTGCATTACGTTGCCACAACCACTTGGGATAGGGTCTGCACCTCAGGAAAACTGTTTCTGTGGGAAGCCGGCTTTTTGCAAAGGGGTCTCAGGGCCGGGGGGATCGGCTTTCCCTCCGGCTCCCCAAAGCACAGGGACGAGGTGAGGGGCTTAGACCGTGCCTGGGCAATGTTGTTTCTTACACCTGGGTGTGTGGCATTTTGTTGACCTGGCTACCCCCACTTGGGATAGGTTTTCCAGTCAAGCACCTCTTGTTCGTCCGAAGCCGTTTTTGCCTCAGGGTCTCCGGGCTGTGTTCCTTGGGGTTGAACTCCTGCTACCAAAACTGCCGGGATGAGGGAAGGGTTCAGACTGTGCCTGGGCCCTGTGGTCTCTTCCAGGTCAGTGTATGGCATTTCCTTCCCCTTGCCACAGGCACCTGGGAGCATGTCTGCACGTGGGGAAAGACTTTCCCGTGGGAAGCTGGTTTTTGTCAAACGGGTCCCAGTGCTCTGCTCCTCTCTTTTCACTCCTGCTGCCAGAAGCCCAGGGAGGATGGGAGGGCTTAGAACATGGCTGGGCACTGTGGTTTCTTCCAGAGAAGTGGAGGGCATTTGCTTTACCTTGCCACAACCACTTGTGAGAGGGTCTGCACCTCAGGAAAACTGTTTCCGTGGGAAGCCGGCTTTTTGCAAAGGGGTCTCAGGGCCGTGGGCCTCGGGTGTCCCTCCGGCTCCCCAAAGCACAGGGACGAGGTGAGGGGCTTAGACCATGCCTGGGCAATGTTGTTTCTTACACCTGTGTGTGTGGCATTTTGTTGACCTGGCTACCCCCACTTGGGATAGGTTTTCCCCAGCAAGCACCTATTGTTCTTCGGAAGCCGTTTTTGCCTCAGGGTCTCCGGGCTGTGTTCGTGGGGTTGAACTCCTGCTACCAAAACTGCCGGGATGAGGGAAGGGTTCAGACTGTGCCTGGGCCCTGTGGTCTCTTCCAGGTCAGTGTATGGCATTTCCTTCCCCTTGCCACAGGCACCTGGGAGCATGTCTGCACGTGGGGAAAGACTTTCCCGTGGGAAGCTGGTTTTTGTCAAACGGGTCCCAGTGCTCTGCTCCTCTCTTTTCACTCCTGCTGCCAGAAGCCCAGGGAGGATGGGAGGGCTTAGAACATGGCTGGGCACTGTGGTTTCTTCCAGAGAAGTGGAGGGCATTTGCTTTACCTTGCCACAACCACTTGGGATAGGGTGTGCACCTCAGGAAAACTGTTTCCGTGGGAAGCCGGCTTTTTGCAAAGGGGTGTCAGGGCCGTGGGACTCGGGTGTCCCTCCGGCTCCCCAAAGCACAGGGACGAGGTGAGGGGCTTGGACCGTGCCTGGGCAATGTTGTTTCTTACACCTGGGTGTGTGGCATTTCGTTGACCTGGCTACCCCCACTTGGGATAGGTTTTCCACAGCAAGCACCCCTTGTTCGTCGGAAGCCGTTTTTGCCCCAGGGGTCTCCGGGCTGTGTTCGTTGGGGTTGAACTCCTGCTAGCAAAACCGCCGGGATGAGGGAAGGGTTCAGACTGTGCCTGGGCACTGTGGTCTCTTGCAGGTCAGTGTATGGCATTTCCTTCCCCTTGCCACAGGCATCTGGGAGCATGTCTGCACGTGGAGAAAGACTTTCCCGTGGGAAGCCGGTTTTTGTCAAACGGGTCCCAGTGCTCTGCTCCTCTCTTTTCACTCCTGCTGCCAGAAGCCCAGGGAAGAGGGAAGGGCTTAGAACATGGCTGGGCACTGTGGTTTCTTCCAGAGAAGGGGATGGCATTTGCTTTCCCTTGCCACCACCCCTTGGAATTGGGGCTGCACCTCAGGAAAGCTGTTTCCGTGGGAAGCCGGCTTTCTGCCCAACGGGCCTCAGGGCCGTGGGCCTCGGGGGTCCCTCCGGCTCCCCAAAGCACAGAGACGAGGTGAGGGACTTAGACCATGCCTGGGCCATGTTGTTTCTTCCGCCTGAGTGTGTGGCATTTTGTTGACCTGGCTACTCACATTTGCATATGTTTTCCAGAGCAAGCACCTATTGTTCCTCAGAAGCAGTTTTTGCCCCAGGGGTCTCCAGGCAGTGTTCCTTGGGCTTGAACTCCTGCTAGCTAAACTGCTGGGATGAGGGAAGGGCTCAGACTGTGCCTGGGCCCTGTGGTCTCTTCCAGGTCAGTGTATGGTATTTCCTTCATCTTGCCACAGGCACTGGGGAGCATGTCTGCACGTGGATAAGGACTTCCCCCTGGGAAACCGGTTTCTGTAAAATGGTCCCAATGCTGTGCTCCTCTCTTTTCACTCCTGCAGCCAGAAGTCCAGGGAGGAGGGGAGGGCTTAGAACATGGCTGGGCACTGGGGTTTCTTCCAGAGAAGGGGATGGCATTTGCTTTCATTGCCACCACCCCTTGGGATAGAGTCTGCACCTCAGGAAATCTGTTTCCTTGGGAAGCCGGCTTTCTGCCAAACGGGCCTCAGGGCCGTGGGCTTCGGGGGTCCCTCCGGCTCCCCAAAGCACAGGGACGAGGTGAGGGGCTTTGACCATGCCTGAGCCATGTTCTTTCTTCCACCTGGGTGTATGGCATTTTGTTGACCAGGCTACCCCCAGTTGGGATAGGTTTTCCACAGCAAGAGCATATTGTTCATCGGAAGCCGTTTGGGCTCCAGGGGGTCTCCGGGCTGTGTTCCTTGGGGTTGAACTCCTGCTAGCAAAACCTCCCGGATGAAGGAAGGGCTCAGACTGTGCCTGGGCCCTGTGGTCTATTCCAGGTCAGTGTATGGCATTTCCTTCCCCTTGCCACAGGCACTGGGGAGCATGTCTGCACGTGGAGAAGGACTTCCTCGTGGGAAGCCGGTTTCCCGTCAAAGGATCCCAGTGCTGTGGTCCTCTCTTTTCACTCCTGCTGCCAGAAGCCCAGAGAGGAGGGGAGGGCTTAGAACATGGCTGGGCACTGGGGTTTATTGCAGAGGAGGAGATGGCATTTGCTTTCCCTTACCACCACCCCTTGGGATAGGGTCTGCAACTCAGGAAAGCTGTTTCCGTGGGAGGCCGGCTTTCTGCCAAACGGGTCTCAGGGCCGTGGGCTTCGGGGGTCCCTCCGGCTCCCCAAAGCACAGAGAGGAGGTGAGGGGTTAGACCATGCCTGGGCCTAGTTGTCTCTTCCACCTGGGTGTATGCCATTTTGTTGACCTGGCTACCCCCTCTTGGGATAGGTTTTCCACAGCAAGAGCATATTGTTCGTCGGAAGCCGTTTGGGCGCCAGGGGGTCTCCGGGCTGTGTTCCTTGTGGTGGAACTCCTGCTAGCAAAACCGCCGGGATGAGGGAAGGGCTCAGACTGTGCCTGGGCCCTGTGGTCTCTTCCAGGTCAGTGTATGGTATTTCCTTCACCTTGCCACAGGCACTGGGGAGCATGTCTGCACGTGGAGAAGGACTTCCTCGTGGAAGCCGGTTTCTGTCAAAGCGTCCCAGTGCTGTCCTCCTCTCTTTTCGCTCCTGCTACTAGAAGCCCAGGGAGGAGGGGAGGGCTTAGAACATGGCTGGGCACTGGGGTTTCTTCCAGAGAAGGAGATGGCATTTTTTTCCCTTGCCTCCACCCCTTGGGATAGGGTCTGCACCTCAGGAAAGCTGTTTCCGTGGGAAGCCAGCTTTTTGCAAAGGGTTCTCAGGGCCGTGGGCCTCGGCTGTCCCTCAGGCTCCCCAAAGCACAGGGACGAGGTGAGGGGCTTACACCATGCCTGGGCAATGTTGTTTCTTACACCTGGCTGTGTGGCATTTTATTGACCTGGCTACCCCCACTTGGGATAGGTTTTCAACAGCAAGCGCCTTTGTTAGTCGGAAGCCGTTTTTGCCTCAGGGGTCTCCGGGCTGTGTTCGTTGGGTTGAACTCCTGCTAGCAAAACCGCCGGGATGAGGCAAGTGCTCAGACTGTGTCTGGGCCCTGTGGTCTCTTCCAGGTCAGTGTATGGCATTTCCTTCACCTTGCCACAGGCACTGGGAAGCATGTCTGCACGTGGAGAAGGACTTCCTCGTGGGAAGCCGGTTTCTGTCAAAGAGTCCTATTGCTGTGCTCCTCTCTTTTCTCTCCTGCTGCCAGAAGCCCAGTGAGGAGGGGAGGGCTTAGAACATGCCTGGGCACTGGGGTTTCTTCCAGAGAAGGGGATGGCATTTGCTTTCCCTTGCCACCACCCCTTGGGATAGGGTCTGCACCTCAGGAAAGCTGTTTCCGTGGGAGGCCGGCTTTCTGCCCAACGGGCCTCAGGCCCGTGGGCCTCGGGGGTCCCTCCAGATCCCCAAAGCACAGGGACGAGGTGAGGGGCTTAGACCATGCCTGGGCAATGTTGTTTCATCCACCTGGGTGTGTGGCATTTTGTTGACCTGGCTACCCCCATTTGGGATAGGTTTTCCACAGCAAGAGCATATTGTTTGTTGGAAGCCGTTTGGGCCCCAGGGGGTCTCCGGGCTGTGTTCGTTGGGGTTGAACTCCTGCTAGCAAAACCGCCGGGATGAGGGAAGGGCTCAGACTGTGCCTGGGCCCTGTGGTCTCTTCCAGGTCAGTGTATGGCATTTCTTTCACCTTGCCACAGGCACTGGGGAGAATTTCTGCACGTGGAGAAGGACTTCCTTGTGGGAAGCCGGTTTCTGTCAACGGGTCCCAGTGCTGTGCTCCTCTCTTTTCTCTCCTGCTGCCAGAAGCCCAGGGAGGAGGGGAGGGCTTAGAACATGGCTGGGCACTGGGGTTTCTTCCAGAGAAGGGGATGGCATTTGCTTTCCCTTGCCACCACCCCTTGGGATAGGGTCTGCACCTCAGGAAAGCTGTTTCCGTGGGAAGCCGGCTTTTTGCAAAGGGTTCTCAGGGCCGTGGGCCTCTGCTGTCCCTCCGGCTCCCCAAAGCACAGGGACAAGGTGAGGGGCTTAGACCATGCCTGGGCAATGTTGTTTCTTACACCTGGGTGTGTGGCATTTTATTGACCTGGCTACCCCCACTTGGGATAGGTTTTCAACAGCAAGCGCCTTTGTTCGTCGGAAGCCGTTTTTGCTTCAGGGGTCTCTGGGCTGTGTTCCTTGGGGTTGAACTCCTGCTAGCAAAACCGCGGGGATGAGGGAAGGGTTCAGAATGTGCCTGGGCCCTGTGGTCTCTTCCAGGTCAGTGTATGGCATTTCCTTCCCCTTGCCACAGGCACTTGGGAGCATGTCTGCACGTGGAGAAAGACTTTCCCGTGGGAAGCCGGTTTTTGTCAAACGGGTCCCAGTGCTCTGCTCCTCTCTTTTCACTCCTGCTGCCAGAAGCCCAGGGAGGATGGGAGGGCTTAGAACATGGCTGGGCACTGTGGTTTCTTCCAGAGAAGTGGAGGGCATTTGCTTTACCTTGCCACAACCACTTGGGAGAGGGTCTGCACCTCAGGAAAACTGTTTCCGTGGGAAGCCGGCTTTTTGCAAAGGGGTCTCAGGGCCGTGGGGCTCGGGAGTCCCTCCGGCTCCCCAAAGCACAGGGACGAGGTGAGGGGCTTAGACCATACCTGGGCAATGTTGTTTCTTACACCTGGGTGTGTGGCATTTTGTTGACCTGGCTACCCCCACTTGGGATAGGTTTTCCACAGCAAGCACCTCTTGTTCGTCGGAAGCCGTTTTTGCCCCAGGGGTCTCCGGGCTGTGTTCGTTGGGGTTGAACTCCTGCTAGCAAAACCGCCGGGATGAGGGAAGGGTTCAGACTGTGCCTGGGCCCTGTGGTCTCTTCCAGGTCAGTGTATGGCATTTCCTTCCCCTTGCCACAGGCACCTGGGAGCATGTCTGCACGTGGAGAAAGTCTTTCCCGTGGGAAACCGGTTTTTGTCAAACGGGTCCCAGTGCCCTGCTCCTCTCTTTTCACTCCTGCTGCCAGAAGCCCAGGGAGGATGGGAGGGCTTAGAACATGGCTGGGGACTATGGTTTCTTCCAGAGAAGTGGAGGGCATTTGCATTACCTTGCCACAACCACTTGGGATAGGGTTTGCACCTCTGGAAAACTGTTTCCGTGGGAAGCCGGCTTTTTGCAAATGGGTCTCAGGGCCGTGGGCCTCGGGTGTCCCTCCGGCTCCCCAAAGCACAGGGACGAGGTGAGGGGCTTAGACCGTGCCTGGGCAATGTTGTTTCTTACAACTGGGTGTGTGGCATTTCGTTGACCTCGCTATCCCCACTTGGGATAGGTTTTCCACAGCAAGCACCTATTGTTCATCGGAAGCCGTGTTTGCCCCAGGGGACTCCGGGCTGTGTTCGTTGGGGAATTCCTGTTAGCAAAACCGCCGGGATGAGGGAAGGTTTCAGACTGTGCCTGGGCCCTGTGGTCTCTTCCAGGTCAGTGTATGGCATTTCCTTCCCCTTGCCACAGGCACCTGGGAGCATGTCTGCACGTGGAGAAAGACTTTCCTGTGGGAAGCCGGTTTTTGTCAAACGGGTCCCAGTGCTCTGCTCCTCTCTTTTCACTCCTGCTGCCAGAAGCCCAGGGAGGATGGGTGGGCTTAGAACATGGCTGGGCACTGTGGTTTCTTCCAGAGAAGTGGAGGGCAGTTGCATTACCTTGCCACAACCACTTGGGATAGGGTGTGTACCTCAGGAAAACTGTTTCCTTGGGAAGCCGGCTTTTTGCAAAGGGGTCTCAGGGCCGTGGGCCTTGGGTGTCCCTCCAGCTCCCCAAAGCACAGGGACGAGGTGAGGGGCTTAGACCATGCCTGGGCAATGTTGTTTCTTACACCTTGGTGTGTGGCATTTCGTTGACCTGGCTACCCCCACTTGGGATAGGTTTTCCACAGGAAGCACCTATTGTTCGTCGGAAGCCGGTTTTGCCCCAGGGGTCTCTGGGCTGTGTTCCTTGGGGTTGAACTCCTGCTAGCAAAACCGCCGGGATGAGGGAAGTGTTCAGACTGTGCCTGGGCCCTGTGGTCTCTTCCATGTCAGTGTATGGCATTTCCTTCCCCTTGCCACAGGCACCTGGGAGCATGTCTGCACCTGGAGAAAGACTTTCCCGTGGGAAGCCGGTTTTTGTCAAACGGGTCCCAGTGCTCTGCTCCTCTCTTTTCACTCCTGCTGCCAGAAGCCCAGGGAGGAGGGGAGGGCTTAGAACATGGCTGGGCACTGTGGTTTCTTCCAGAGAAGTGGAGGGCATTTGCATTACGTTGCCACAACCACTTGGGATAGGGTCTGCACCTCAGGAAAACTGTTTCCGTGGGAAGCCGGCTTTTTGCAAAGGGGTCTCAGGGCCGTGGGACTCGGGTGTCCCTCCGGCTCCCCAAAGCACAGGGACGAGGTGAGGGGCTTAGACCGTGCCTGGGCAATGTTGTTTCTTACACCTGGGTGTGTGGCATTTCGTTGACCTGGCTACCCCCACTTGGGATAGGTTTTCCAGTCAAGCACCTCTTGTTCGTCGGAAGCTGTTTTTGCCTCAGGGTCTCCGGGCTGTGTTCGTTGGGGTTGAACTCCTGCTAGCAAAACCGCCGGGATGAGGGAAGTGTTCAGACTGTGCCTGGGCCCTGTGGTCTCTTCCATGTCAGTGTATGGCATTTCCTTCCCCTTGCCACAGGCACCTGGGAGCATGTCTGCACGTGGAGAAAGACTTTCCCGTGGGAAGCCGGTTTTTGTCAAACGGGTCCCAGTGCCCTGCTCCTCCCTTTTCACTCCTGGTGCCAGAAGCCCAGGGAGGATGGGAGGGCTTAGAACATGGCTGGGCACTGTGGTTTCTTCCAGAGAAGTGGAGGGCATTTGCTTTACCTTGCCACAACCACTTGGGATAGGGTGTGCACCTCAGGAAAACTGTTTCCGTGGGAAGCCGGCTTTTTGCAAAGGGGTCTCAGGGCCGTGGGGCTCAGCTGTCTCTCCGGCTCCCCAAAGCACAGGGACGAGGTGAGGGGCTTAGACCGCGCCTGGGCAATGTTGTTTCTTACACCTGGGTGTGTGGCATTTCGTTGACCTCGCTACCCCCACTTGGGATAGGTTTTCCACAGCAAGCACCTATTGTTCGTCGGAAGCCGTTTTTGCCCCAGGGGTCTCCGGGCTGTGTTCGTTGGGGAACTCATGCTAGCAAAACCGCCGGGATGAGGGAAGGGTTCAGACTGTGCCTGGGCCCTGTGGTCTCTTCCAGGTCAGTGTATGGCATTTCCTTGCCCTTGCCACAGGCACCTGGGAGCATGTCTGCACGTGGAGAAAGACTTTCCCGTGGGAAGCCGGTTTTTCTCAAACGGGTCCCAGTGCCCTACTCCTCTCTTTTCACTCCTGCTGCCAGAAGCCCAGGGAGGATGGGAGGGCTTAGAACATGGCTGGGCACTGTGGTTTCTTCCAGAGAAGTGGAGGGCTTTTGCATTACGTTGCCACAACCACTTGGGATAGGGTCTGTACCTCAGGAAAACTGTTTCCGTGGGAAGCCGGCTTTTTGCAAAGGGGTCTCAGGGCCGTGGGCCTCGGGTGTCCCTCCGGCTCCCCAAAGCACAGGGACGAGGTGAGGGGCTTAGACCGTGCCTGGGCAATGTTGTTTCTTACACCTGGGTGTTTGGCATTTTGTTGACCTGGCTACCCCCACTTGGGATAGGATTCCACAGCAAGCACCTATTGTTCGTCGGAAGCCGTTTTTGCCCCAGGGGTCTCCGGGCTGTGTTCGTTGGGCTTGAACTCCTGCTAGCAAAACCGCTGGGATAGGGAAGGGCTCAGACTGTGCCTGGGCCCTGTGGTCTCTTCCAGGTCAGTGTATGGCATTTCCTTCACCTTGACACAGGCATTGGGGAGCATGTCTGCACGTGGAGAAGGACTTCCTCGTGGGAAGCCGGTTTGTGTCAAAGGGTCCCAGTGCTGTGCTCCTCTCTTTTCTCTCCTGCTGCCAGAAGCCCAGGGAGGAGGGGAGGGCTTAGAACATGGCTGGGCATTGGGGTTTCTTCCAGAGAAGAGGATGGCATTTGCTTTCCCTTGCCACCACCCCTTGGGATATGGTCTGTACCTCAGGAAAGCTGTTTCCGTGGGAAGCCGGCTTTCTGCCCAACGGGCCTCAGGGCCGTGGGCCTCGGGGGTCCGTACGGCTCCCCAGAGCACAGGGACGAAGTGAGGGGCTTAGACCATGCTTGGGCCATGTTGTTTCTTCCACCTGGTTGTGTGGCATTTTGTTCACCTGGCTACCCTCACTTGGGATAGGTTTTCTACAGCAAGAGCATATTGTTTGTCGGAAGCCATTTGGGCCCCAGGGGGTCTCCGGGCTGTGTTCCTTGTGGTAGAACTCCTGCTAGCAAAACCGCCGGGATGAGGGAAGGGCTCAGACTGTGCCTGGGCCCTGTGGTCTCTTCCAGGTCAGTGTATGGTATTTCCTTCACCTTGCCACAGGCACTGGGGAGCATGTCTGCACGTGGAGAAGGACTTCCTCGTGGAAGCCGGTGTCTGTCAAAGCGTCCCAGTGCTGTCCTCCTCTCTTTTCACTCCTGTTGCTAGAAGCCCAGGGAGGAGGGAAGGGCTTAGAACATGGCTGGGCACTGGGGTTTATTGCAGAGGAGGAGATGGAATTTGCTTTCCCTTACCACCACCCCTTGGGATAGGGTCTGCAATTACGAAAGCTGTTCCCGTGGGAGGCCGGCTTTCTGCCAAACGGGTCTCAGGGCCGTGGGCTTCGGGGGTCCCTCCGGCTCCCGAAAGCACAGGGACGAAGTGAGGGGCTTAGACCATGCTTGGGCCATGTTGTTTCTTCCACCTGGGTGTGTGGTATTTTGTTGACCTGGCTACCCCCACTTGGGATAGGTTTTCCACAGCAAGAGCATATTGTTCTTCGGAAGCCGTTTGGGCCCCAGGGGGTCTCCGGGTTGTGTTCCTTGTGGTGGAATTCCTGCTAACAAAACCGCCGGGATGAGGCAAGTGCTCAGACTGTGCCTGGGCCCTGTGGTCTCTTCCTGGTCAGTGTATGGCATTTCCTTCACCTTGTCACAGGCACTGGGAAGCATGTCTGCACGTGGAGAAGGACTTCCTCGTGGGAAGCCGGTTTCTGTCAAAGAGTCCCATTGCTGTGCTCCTCTCTTTTCTCTCCTGCTGCCAGAAGCCCAGTGAGGAGGGGAGGGCTTAGAACATGGCTGGGCACTGGGGTTTCTTCCAGAGAAGGGGATGGCATTTGCTTTCCCTTGCCACCACCCCTTGGGATAGGGTCTGCACCTCAGGAAAGCTGTTTCCTTGGGAAGCCGGCTTTCTGCCCAACGGGCCTCAGGGCCGTGGGCCTCGGGGGTCCCTCCAGATCCCCAAAGCACAGGGACGAGGTGAGTGGCTTAGACCATGCCTGCGCAATGTTGTTTTATCCACCTGGGTGTGTGGCATTTTGTTGACCTGGCTACCCCCACTTGGGATAGGTTTTCCACAGCAAGAGCATATTGTTTGTCGGAAGCCGTTTGGGCCCCAGGGGGTCTCCGGGCTGTGTTCGTTGGGGTTGAACTCCTGCTAGCAAAACCGCCGGGATGAGGGAAGGGCTCAGACTGTGCCTGGGCCCTGTGGTCTCTTCCAGGTCAGTGTATGGCATTTCTTTCACCTTGCCACAGGCACTGGGGAGAATTTCTGCACGTGGAGAAGGACTTCCTTGTGGGAAGCTGGTTTTTGTCAACGGGTCCCAGTGCTGTGCTCCTCTCTTTTCTCTCCTGCTGCCAGAAGCCCAGGGAGGAGGGGAGGGCTTAGAACAAGGCTGGGCACTGGGGTTTCTTCCAGAGAAGGGGATGGCATTTGCTTTCCCTTGCCACCACCCCTTGGGATAGGGTCTGCACCTCAGGAAAGCTGTTTCCTTGGGAAGCCGGCTTTTTGCAAAGGGTTCTCAGGGCCGTGGGCCTCGGCTGTCCCTCCGGCTCCCCAAAGCACAGGGACGAGGTGAGGGGCTTAGACTGTGCCTGGGCAATGTTGTTTCTTCCGCCTGGGTGTGTGGCATTTTGTTGACCTGGCTACTCACATTTGCATATGTTTTCCAGAGCAAGCACCTATTGTTCCTCAGAAGCAGTTTTTGCCCCAGGGGTCTCCAGGCAGTGTTCCTTGGGCTTGAACTCCTGCTAGCTAAACTGCTGGGATGAGGAAAGGGCTCAGACTGTGCCTGGGCCCTGTGGTCTCTTCCAGGTCAGTGTATGGTATTTCCTTCACCTTGGCACAGGCACTGGGGAGCATGTCTGCACGTGGAGAAGGACTTCCTCGTGGGAAGCCGGTTTCTGTCAAACGCTCCTAGTGCTGTGCTCCTCTCTTTTCACTCCTGCTGCCATAAGCCCATGGAGGAGGGGAGGGGTTAAAGCATGCCTGGGCACTGGCGTTTCTTCCAGAGAAGGGGATGGCATTTGCTTTCCCTTGCCACCAGCCCTTGGGATAGGGTCTGCACCTCAGGAAATCTGTTTCCGTGGGAAGCCGGCTTTCTGCCCAACGGGCCTCAGGGCCGTGGGCCTCGGGGTTCCCTCCGGCTCCCCAGAGCACAGGGACGAGGTGAGGGGCTTAGACCATGCCTGGGCCATGTTGTCTCTTCCGTCTGGGTGTGTGGCATTTTGTTGACCTGGCTACCCCCACTTGGGATAGGATTTCCACAGCAAGAGTATATTGTTAGTTGGAAGACGTTTTGGCCCCAGGGGGTCTCTGGGCTGTGTTCGTTGGGGTTGAACTCCTGCTAGCAAAACCGCTGGGATGAGGGAAGGGCTCAGACTGTGCCTGGGCCCTGTGGTCTCTTCCAGGTCAGTGTATGGTATTTCCTTCACCTTGCCACAGGCACTGGGGCCATGTCTGCACGTGGATAAGGACTTCCCCGTGGGAAACCGGTTTCTGTAAAATGGTCCCAATGCTGTGCTCCTCTCTTTTCACTCCTGCAGCCAGAAGTCCAGGGAGGAGGGGAGGGCTTAGAACATGGCTGGGCACTGGGGTTTCTTCCAGAGAAGGGGATGGCATTTGCTTTCATTGCCACCACCCCTTGGGATAGAGTCTGCACCTCAGGAAATCTGTTTCCTTGGGAAGCCGGCTTTCTGCCAAACGGGCCTCAGGGCCGTGGACTTCGGGGGTCCCTCTGGCTTCCCAAAGCACAGGGACGAGGTGAGGGGCTTTGACCATGCCTGAGCCATGTACTTTCTTCCACCTGGGTGTATGCCATTTTGTTGACCAGGCTACCCCCACTTGGGATAGGTTTTCCACAGCAAGAGCATATTGTTCATCGGAAGCCGTTTGGGCCCCAGGGGGTCTCCGGGCTGTGTTCCTTGGGGTTGAACTCCTGCTAGCAAAACCGCCCGGATGAGGGAAGGGCTCAGACTGTGCCTGGGCCCTGTGGTCTCCTCCAGGTCAGTGTATGGCATTTCCTTCCCCTTGCCACAGGCACTGGGGAGCATGTCTGCACGTGGAGAAGGACTTTCCCGTGGGAAGCCGGTTTTTGTCAAACGGGTCCCAGTGCCCTGCTCCTCCCTTTTCACTCCTGCTGCCAGAAGCCCAGGGAGGATGGGAGGGCTTAGAACATGGCTGGGCACTGTGGTTTCTTCCAGAGAAGTGGAGGGCATTTGCTTTACCTTGCCACAACCACTTGTGAGAGGGTGTGCACCTCAGGAAAACTGTTTCCGTGGGAAGCCGGCTTTTTGCAAAGGGGTCTCAGGGCCGTGGGCCTCGGGTGTCCCTCCGGCTCCCCAAAGCACAGGGACGAGGTGAGGGGCTTGGACCATGCCTGGGCAATGTTGTTTCTTACACCTGGGTGTGTGGCATTTCGTTGACCTGGCTACCCCCACTTGGGATAGGTTTTCCACAGCAAGCACCCCTTGTTCGTCGGAAGCCGTTTTTGCCCCAGGGGTCTCCGGGCTGTGTTCCTTGCGGTTGAACTCCTGCTAGCAAAACCGCCGGGATGAGGGAAGGGTTCAGACTGTGCCTGGGCCCTGTGGTCTCTTCTAGGTCAGTGTATGGCATTTCCTTCCCCTTGTCACAGGCACCTGGGAGCTTGTCTGCACGTGGAGAAAGACTTTCCCGTGGGAAGCCGGTTTTTGTCAAACGGGTCCCAGTGCTCTGCTCCTCTCTTTTCACTCCTGCTGCCAGAAGCCCAGGGAGGATGGGAGGGCTTAGAACATGGCTGGGCACTGTGGTTTCTTCCAGAGAAGTGGAGGGCATTTTCTTTACCTTGCCACAACCACTTGGGATAGGGTGTGCACCTCAGGAAAACTGTTTCCGTGGGAAGCCGGCTTTTTGCAAAGGGGTCTCAGGGCCGGGGGCTCACCTGTCCCTCCGGCTCCCCAAAGCACAGGGACGAGGTGAGGGGCTTAGACCGTGCTTGGGCAATGTTGTTTCTTACAACTGGGTGTGTTGCATTTCGTTGACCTCGCTACCCCCACTTGGGATAGGTTTTCCACAGCAAGCACCTATTGTTCGTCGGAAGCCGTTTTTGCCCCAGGGGTCTCCGGGCTGTGTTCGTTGGGGAACTCATGCTAGCAAAACCGCCGGGATGAGGGAAGGGTTCAGACTGTGCCTGGGCCCTGTGGTCTCTTCCAGGTCAGTGTATGGCATTTCCTTGCCCTTGCCACAGGCACCTGGGAGCATGTCTGCACGTGGAGAAAGACTTTCGCGTGGGAAGCCGGTTTTTCTCAAACGGGTCCCAGTGCCCTACTCCTCTCTTTTCACTCCTGCTGCCAGAAGCCCAGGGAGGATGGGAGGGCTTAGAACATGGCTGGGCACTGTGGTTTCTTCCAGAGAAGTGGAGGGCTTTTGCATTACGTTGCCACAACCATTTGCGATAGGGTCTGCACCTCAGGAAAACTGTTTCCGTGGGAAGCCGGCTTTTTGCAAAGGGGTCTCAGGGCCGTGGGCCTCGGGTGTCCCTCCGGCTCCCCAAAGCACAGGGACGAGGTGAGGGGCTTGGACCGTGCCTGGGCAATGTTGTTTCTTACACCTGGGTGTGTGGCATTTCGTTGACCTGGCTACTCCCACTTGGGATAGGTTTTCCACAGCAAGCACCTCTTGTTCGTCGGAAGCCGTTTTTGCCCCAGGGGTCTCCGGGCTGTGTTCGTTGGGGTTGAACTCCTGCTAGCAAAACCGCCGGGTTGAGGGAAGGGTTCAGACTGTGCCTGGGCCCTGTGGTCTCTTCCAGGTGAGTGTATGGCATTTCCTTCCCCTTGCCACAGGCACCTGGGAGCATGTCTGCACGTGGAGAAAGACTTTCGCATGGGAAGCCGGTTTTTGTTAAACGGGTCCCAGTGCTCTGCTCCTCTCTTTTCACTCCTGCTGCCAGAAGCCCAGAGAGGATGGGAGGGCTCAGAACATGGCTGAGCACTGTGGTTTCTTCCAGAGAAGGGGATGGCATTTGCTTTACCTTGCCACAAACACTTGTGAGAAGGTGTGCACCTCAGGAAAATTGTTTCCGTGGGAAGCCGGCTTTTGGCCAAACTGGTCTCAGGGCCGTGGGGCTCGGCTGTCCCTCCGGCTCCCCAAAGCACAGGGACGAGGTGAGTGGCTTAGACCATGCTTGGGCAATGTTGTTTCTTACAACTGTGTGTTTGGCATTTTGTTGACCTGGCTACCCCCACTTGGGATAGGTTTTCCACAGCAAGAGCATATTGTTCTTCGGAAGCCGTTTGGGCCCCAGGGGGTCTCCGGGCTGTGTTCCTTGTGGTCGAATTCCTGCTAACAAAACCGCCGGGATGAGGCAAGTGCTCAGACTGTGCCTGGGCCCTGTGGTCTCTTCCTGGTCAGTGTATGGCATTTCCTTCACCTTGCCACAGGCACTGGGAAGCATGTCTGCACGTGGAGAAGGACTTCCTCATGGGAAGCCGGTTTCTGTCAAAGAGTCCCATTGCTGTGCTCCTCTCTTTTCTCTCCTGCTGCCAGAAGCCCAGTGAGGAGGGGAGGGCTTAGAACATGGCTGGGCACTGGGGTTTCTTCCAGAGAAGGGGATGGCATTTGCTTTCCCTTGCCACCACCCCTTGGGATAGGGTCTGCACCTCAGGAAAGCTGTTTCCTTGGGAAGCCGGCTTTCTGCCCAACGGGCCTCAGGGCCGTGGGCCTCGGGGGTCCCTCCAGATCCCCAAAGCACAGGGACGACGTGAGGGGCTTAGACCATGCCTGGGCAATGTTGTTTCATCCACCTGTGTGTGTGGCATTTTGTTGACCTGGCTACCCCCACTTGGGATAGGTTTTCCACAGCAAGAGCATATTGTTTGTCGGAAGCCGTTTGGGCCCCAGGGGGTCTCCGGGCTGTGTTCGTTGGGGTTGAACTCCTGCTAGCAAAACCGCCGGGATGAGGGAAGGGTTCAGACTGTGCCTGGGCCCTGTGGTCTCTTCCAGGTCAGTGTATGGCATTTCTTTCACCTTGCCACAGGCACTGGGGAGAATTTCTGCACGTGGAGAAGGAGTTCCTTGTGGGAAGCCGGTTTTTGTCAACGGGTCCCAGTGCTGTGCTCCTCTCTTTTCTCTCCTGCTGCCAGAAGCCCAGGGAAGAGGGGAGGGCTTAGAACATGGCTGGGCACTGGGGTTTCTTCCAGAGAAGGGGATGGCATTTGCTTTCCCTTGCCACCACCCCTTGGGATAGGGTCTGCACCTCAGGAAAGCTGTTTCCGTGGGAAGCCGGCTTTTTGCAAAGGGTTCTCAGGGCCGTGGGCCTCGGCTGTCCCTCCGGCTCCCCAAAGCACAGGGACGAGGTGAGGGGCTTAGACCGTGCCTGGGCAATGTTGTTTCTTACACCTGGTGGTGTGGCATTTCGTTGACCTGGCTACCCCCACTTGGGATAGGTTTTCCACAGCAAGCACCTCTTTTTTGTCGGAAGCCGTTTTTGCCTCAGGGTCTCCGGGCTGTGTTCGTTGGGGTTGAACTCCCGCTAGCAAAACCGCCGGGATGAGGGAAGGGTTCAGACTGTGCCTGGGCCCTGTGGTCTCTTCCAGGTCAGTGTATGGCATTTCTTTCACCTTGCCACAGGCACTGGGGAGCATGTCTGCACGTGGAAAAGGACTTTCTCGTGGGAAGCCGGT
The DNA here is from genome assembly GCF_024610735.1 of Ursus americanus. Classification (NCBI taxonomy): domain Eukaryota; kingdom Metazoa; phylum Chordata; class Mammalia; order Carnivora; family Ursidae; genus Ursus; species Ursus americanus. The sequence goes on along the minus strand of NC_142131.1, from coordinate 90,787,164 downwards.
TTCTGTCAAACGGGTCCCAGTGCTCTGCTCCTCTCTTTTCACTCCTGCTGCCAGAAGCCCAGGGAGGATGGGAGGGCTTAGAACATGGCTGGGCACTGTGGTTTCTTCCAGAGAAGTGGAGGGCATTTGCTTTACCTTGCCACAACCACTTGGGATAGGGTGTGCACCTCAGGAAAACTGTTTCCGTGGGAAGCCGGCTTTTTGCAAAGGGGTCTCAGGGCCGTGGTCCTCGGGTGTCCCTCCGGCTCCCCAAAGCAGAGGGACGAGGTCAGGGGCTAAGACCATGCCTGGGCAATGTTGTTTCTTACACCTGGGTGTGTGGCATTTTGTTGACCTGGCTACCCCCACTTGGGATAGGTTTTCCGCAGCAAGAGCATATTGTTCGTCGGAAGCCGTTTGGGCCCCAGGGGGTCTCCGGGCTGTGTTTGTTGCGGTGGACCTCCTGCAAGCAAAACCGCCGGGTTGAGGGAAGGGCTCAGACTGTGCCTGGGCCCTGTGGTCTCTTCCAGGTCAGTGTATGGCATTTCCTTCACCTTGCAACAGGCACCTGGGAGCATGTCTGCACGTGGAGAAGGACTTCCTCGGGGGAAGCCGGTTTCTGTCAATCGGGTCCCAGTGCTGTGCTCCTCTCTTTTCACTCCAGCTGCCAGAAGCCCAGGGAGGAGAGGAGGGCTTAGAACATGGCTGGGCACTGGGGTTTCTTCCAGAGAAGGAGATGGCATTTTTTTCCCTTGCCACCACCCCTTGGGATAGGGTCTGCACCTCCGGAAAGTTTTTCCATGGTAGGCCGGCTCTCTGCCCAACGCGCCTCAGGGCCGTGTGCCTCGGGGGTTCCTTCGGCTCCCCAAAGCACAGAGACGAGGTAGGGTCTTAGACCATGCTTGGGCCATGTTGTCTCTTCCACCTTGGTGTGTGGCATTTTGTTGACCTGGCTACACCCACTTGGGATAGGTTTTCCACAGCAAGAGCATATTGTTCGTCGGAAGCCGTTTGGGCCCCAGGGGGTCTCCGGGCTGTGTTCGTTCGGGTTGAACTCCTGCTAGCAAAACCGCCGGGATGAGGGAAGAGCTCAGACGGTGCCTGGGCACTGTGGTCTCTTACCTGACCCGTACCCTAACTGGAACCCAAACCCTACACCCTGACCCAGACACTTAGCCTGAACCTGACCATTACCCTGACCCTAACCCTAACCCTAACCCTAACCAGAACCCTAGCCCTAACCCGAACCCTACCACTAATCCTAACCCTAACCCGAAACCGAACCCTAACCCTAACCCTACCACGAAAACTAACCCTAACCCTAAACCTAACCCTAAGCGTAACGTGAACCCTAACCCTAACCCTAACCCGAAACCAAACCCTTACCCTAACCCTAACCCTAACCCTAACCCTAACCCGAACCCTAACCCGAACACCAATTCTAACCCTAACCCTAACCCTAACCCTAATCCTAAACCAAACCCTAACCCTAAACCTAACCCTAACCCTAACCCGAACCGTAACCATAACCCTAACCCTAACCTTAACCCGAAACCGAACGCTAACCGAAACCTGACCCGAACCAGAACACTAAACCTGACGCGATTTTGAACCCAAAACCTAACCCGAACCCGAACCCCGAACCCGAACCCCTAACCCTAACCCTAACCCTAACCCTACAAGAACCCTAACCCTAACCCTAAAACTAACCCGAACCCTGGCCCTAACTCAAACCCTAACCCGAACCCTAACCCTAACCCTAACTCAAACCCTAACCCGAACCCTAACCCTAACCCGAACCCGAACCCTTCCCTAACCCTAACCCATACCCGAACCCTAACCCTAACCCTCCCCGAACCCTAACCCTAACCCAAACCCTAACCCTAACCCGAACCCTAACCGTAACCCTAACCCTAACCCGTACCCTCACCCTAACCCTAATCCCTAAACACTGACCTTGACCCTAACCCTAACCCTGACACTGACCCTGACCCTAACCCTAACCCAAACCCTGACCGGAACCTGAAGCCTAACCCTGACGCGAACCTGAACCCGAACCCAAACCCCGAACCTGAACCCGAAACCAAACCCCTAACCCTAAGCCTAACCCTAACCCGAACCCTTACATGAACCCAAACCCTAATGCGAACCCTCACCCGAACCCTAACCCGAACCCTATCCCTAAACCGAACCCGAACCTGACCCGAACCCTAATCACGAAACCTAACCCTGACCCTGACCATGACCCTGACCCTAACCCTCACCCTAAACCCTCAAATCTGACCCTGAACCTAACCTTAAACCTGACCCTGACCCTGACCCTAAACCCTAAACCCTGACACTGACCCTGACCCTCACCCTAACCCGGACCCTGACCCGAACCTGAACACTAACCCTGACGCGAACATCAACCCGAAACCTAACCCGAACCCTAACCCTAACCCTAACCCTAACCCTCACCCGAACCCTAACACGAACGCTAACCCTAACCCTGACTCTAACACTAACATTAAACTTAACCCTAACCCGAATCTGAGCCCTAACTCTAACCCTAACCCTATCCGAACCCTAACCCTAACCCAAACCCTAACCGTAACCCTAACCCGAACACTAACCCTAATGTTAACCCTAACCCTAACCCTAACCTATCCGAACCCTAACCCTAACCCAAACCCTAACCGTAACCCTAACCCTAACCCGAACACTAACCCTAACCCTAACCCTAATTCTAACCCTAACCCTAACCGTAACCCTAACCCTAACCATAACCCTAACCCTAACCATAATCGGAACCCGAACCCTAACCCTAACCCGAACCCTAACCCTAACCCTAACATGAACCCGAACCCGAATCCAAAACCTAACCCTAACCCGAACCATAACCCGAACACGAAACCTAACCCTAACCCTAACCCTAACCCTAACCCTAACCATAACCCTAACACTACCCGAACTCTAACCCTAAACCAAACCCTAACCCTAAGCCTAACCCTAACCCTAACCCTAACCCTAACTCAAACCATAACCCGAACCCTAACCCTAACCCTAACCCTAACCCTAACCCTAACTTAACCCTAACCCGAACCCGAACCCTAACCCTAACCCTAACCGTAACCCGTACCCTAACCCGAACCCGAACCCTTACCCGAACTCTAACCCTAAACTGAACCGTAACCCTAACCCGAACCCTAGTCCTAAACCGAACGCTAACCCTAACCTGAACCCTAAAAGGACCCTAAACCTAACCCTAACCCTCAGCCTAACCCGAATCCGAATTCTAACCCTAACTTAACCCTTACCCTAACCCTAACCCGAACACTAACCCTGACGTGAACTTGAACCCGAACCCTAACCTTAAACCAAACCCTAACCCTAACACTAACCGTCAGCCTAACCCGAACCCTAACCCTAACCATAACCCTAACCCTAAACCTCAGCCTAACCCTAACCCTAAACCTAACCCTAACCCGAACACAAACCCTAACCCTAAGCCTAAACCGAATCCGAACCCTAACCCTAACCCTAACCCTAATCCTAACCCTGAACCTAACCCTAACCCCAAACCCTAAAACCTGACCCTGACCCTAACCCTAACCATGACCCTCACCCTAAACCTAACGCTGACCCTGACACTGACCCTAATCCCTAAACCCTGACCCTGATCCTAACCCTAACCCGAACCCTAACCCTAACCAGAACCCTAACCCTAAGCTGAAACCTAACCCTAACCCGAACCCTAACCGTAACCCTAACCCTAACCCTAACCCTAAAACTAACCCGACCCTAACCCTAACCCTAACCCGAACCCTAACCATAACCCGTACCGTAACCCGAACCCGAACCCGAACCCTTACCCGAAACCTAACCCTAAGCCGAACCCTAACCCGAACACTAACCCTAACCCCATCCCTAACCCGAACCGGAACCCGACGCGAACTGTCAACCGAACACGAACCCTAACCCTAACCCTGACACTGACCCTGACCCTGATCCTGACCATGACCCTGACCCTAATCCTAACCCTAAACCCTAATACCTGACCCTGACCCCAAACCTAACCCTGACCCTGACCCTGACTCTAAACCCTAAACCCTGACCCTGACCCTGACCCTACCCTAACCCGAACCCTGACCGGAACCCGAACCCTAACCCTGACATGAATCTGAACCCGAACCCTAACCCTAACCCGAACCCGAATCCGTAACACGAACCCAAACCCGAACCCCTAACCCGAACCCTAACCCTAACCCGAACCCTAGCCCTAACCCGAACCCTAACCCGAACCCGAATCCTAACCAGAACTCTAACCCTAACCCTAACCATACCCGAAATATAACCCTAAACCTAACCCTAACCCGAACCCTAACCCTAACCCGTACCCTAACACGAACCCTAACCCAAAACCTAACCCTAACAGTAACCCTAACCCTAACCCTCTCCTAATCCTAACCCTTACCCTAACCCTTACTCGAACCCGAACCTGAAACGTAACCCGAACCCTAAACCTAACACTAACCCTAACCCTCAGCCTAACACGAACCTGAACCCGAATCCTAACCGTAACCCTACTCGAAACAGAACCCTAACCCAAACCCTAACCCTAAACCGAACCATAACCCTAACCAGAACCCTAGCCCTAACCCGAACCCTAACCTTAATCCTAACCCTAACACGAAACCTAACCCTAACCATAACACGAACCCTAACCTTAACATGAACCTGAACCCGAAACCTAACCCTAACCCTAACCCTAACACGAAAACTAACCCTAACCCTAAACCTAACCCTAACGTGAACCCTAACCCTAACCCTAACCCTAAACCAAACCCTAACCCTAACCCTAACCCTAACGCTAACGCGAACCCTAACCATAACCCTAACCCTAACCTTAACCCGAAACCGAACCCCAACCCGAACCCTAACCCTAACCCGAACCCTAACCCGAACCATAACCCTAACCCTAACCCTAAACCTGACCCTGACCCTTACCCCGACCCTAAACCCTAAACCCTGACCCTGACCCTGACCCTAACCCTAAACCGAACCCTGACCCGAACCTGAACACTAACCGTGATGCGAACTTGAACCCGAACCTGAACGCGAACCCCTAACCTGACCCCAAACCCCAACCCCTAACCCTAACCCTAACCCTAAACCTAACCCTAACCCGAACCCTAAACCGAACACGAATTCTAACCCTAACCCTAACCCTAACCCTAACCGAAAACGAACCCGAACCCGTACCATAACCCAAACGCGAACCCTAACCCTAACCCGAACCCGAACCCTATCCCTAACCCTAAACTTAAACCCTAAAACCTCACCGTGACCCTAACACTAACCCTGATCCTGACCATGAACCTGACCCTGACCCTAGACCCTAAACCCTAACCTGACCCTGACCCTAGACCCTAAACCCTGACGCTGACCCTGACCCTAACCCAAACCCAAAACCTGACCTGAACCCTAACCCTAACCCTAACCCTAACCCTAACCCTACCCGAACCCTAACCCTAAAACAAACCCTAACCGTAAACCTAACCCTAAACTGAAGCCGAACCCTAACCCTAACCCTACCCGAACCCTAACCCTAATCCAAACCCTAAACCTAACCCTAACCCTACCCGAACCCTAACCCTAAACCAAACCCTAAACCTAAACCTAACCCGAACCCTAACCCTAACCCTCACCCGAATCCTAACCTAAACCCTAACCCTAACCCTAACCCTAACATGAACAGAAACCCGAAACCTAACCCTAACCCTAACCCTAACACGAACACTAAACCTAACCCTAACCCTAACCATAACGTGAACCCTAACCCTAACCCTAACCCTAACCCGAACCCTAACCCTAAGCCAAACCCTCACCCTAACCCGAACTCTAACCCTAACCATAACCCCAACCCAAAACCTAACCCTAACAGTAACCCTAACCCGAAACCTAACCCTAACCCGAAGACTAACCCTAACCCTAATCTTCAGCCTAACCCGAACCCGAACCCTAACGCTAACCCTACCCGAACCCTAATCCTAAACCAAACCCTAACCCTAAACCTAACCCTAACCCTAACCCGAACCGTAACCATAACCCTAACCCTAACCTTAACCCGAAACCGAACGCTAACCGAAACCTGACCCGAACCAGAACACTAAACCTGACGCGAATTTGAACCCAAAACCTAACCCGAACCCAAACCCCGAACCCGAACCCTAACCCTAACCCTACAAGAACCCTAACCCTAACCCTAAAACTAACCCGAACCCTGGCCCTAACTCAAACCCTAACCCGAACCCTAACCCTAACCCTAACCCTAACTCAAACCCTAACCTGAACCCTAACCCTAACCCGAACCCGAACCCTTCCCTAACCCTAACCCATACCCGAACCCTAACCCTAACCCTCCCCGAACCCTAACCCTAACCCAAACCCTAACCCTAACCCGAACCCTAACCGTAACCCTAACCCTAACCCGTACCCTCACCCTAACCCTAATCCCTAAACACTGACCTTGACCCTAACCCTAACCCTGACACTGACCCTGACCCTAACCCTAACCCGAACCCTGACCGGAACCTGAAGCCTAACCCTGACGCGAACCTGAACCCGAACCCAAATCCCGAACCTGAACCCGAAACCAAACCCCTAACCCTAAGCCTAACCCTAACCCGAACCCTTACATGAACCCAAACCCTAATGCGAACCCTCACCCGAACCCTAACCCGAACCCTATCCCTAAACCAAACCCGAACCTGACCCGAACCCTAATCACGAAACCTAACCCTGACCCTGACCATGACCATGACCCTAACCCTCACCCTAAACCCTCAAACCTGACCCTGAACCTAACCTTAAACCTGACCCTGACCCTGACCCTAAACCCTAAACCCTGACAATGACCCTGACCCTCACCCTAACCCGAACCCTGACCCGAATCTGAACACTAACCCTGACGCGAACATCAACCCGAAACCTAACCCGAACCCTAACCCGAACCCTAACCCTAACCCTAACCCTAACCCTAACCCTAACTCTCACCCGAACCCTAACACGAACGCTAACCCTAACCCTGACTCTAACACTAACATTAAACTTAACCCTAACCCGAATCTGAGCCCTAACTCTAACCCTAACCCTATCCGAACCCTAACCCTAACCCAAACCCTAACCGTAACCCTAACCCTAACCCTAACCCGAACCCTAACCCTAACCCTAACGTGAACCCGAACCCGAATCCAAAACCTAACCCTAACCCGAACCCTAACCCGAACTCTAACCCTAACCCTAACCCTAACCCTAACCCTAAGCCTAACCCTAACCCTAACCCTAACCCTAACTCAAACCCTAACCCGAACCCTAACCCTAACCCTAACCCTAACCTAACCCTAACTTAACCCTAACCCGAACCCGAACGCTAACCCTAAACCTAACCCTAACCCGTACCCTAACCCGAACCCGAACCCTTACCCGAACCCTAACCCTAAACTGAACCGTAACCCTAACCCGAACCCTAGTCCTAAACCGAACGCTAACCCTAACCTGAACCCTAAAAGGACCCTAAACCTAACCCTAACCCTCAGCCTAACCCGAATCCGAATTCTAACCCTAACTTAACCCTTACCCTAACCCTAACCCGAACACTAACCCTGACGTGAACTTGAACCCGAACCCTAACCTTAAACCAAACCCTAACCCTAACACTAACCATCAGCCTAACCCGAACCCTAACCCTAACCATAACCCTAACCCTAAACCTCAGCCTAACCCTAACCCTAAACCTAACCCTAACCCGAACACAAACCCTAACCCTAAGCCTAAACCGAATCCGAACCCTAACCCTAACCCTAACCCTAACCCTAACCCTAACCCTAATCCTAACCCTAACCCCAAACCCTAAAACCTGACCCTGACCCTAACCCTAACCATGACCCTCACCCTAAACCTAACGCTGACCCTGACACTGACCCTAATCCCTAAACCCTGACCCTGATCCTAACCCTAACCCGAACCCTAACCCTAACCAGAACCCTAACCCTAAGCTGAAACCTAACCCTAACCCGAACCCTAACCGTAACCCTAACCCTAACCCTAACCCTAAAACTAACCCGACCCTAACCCTAACCCTAACCCGAACCCTAACCATAACCCGTACCGTAACCCGAACCCGAACCCTTACCCGAAACCTAACCCTAAGCCGAACCCTAACCCGAACACTAACCCTAACCCCATCCCTAACCCGAACCGGAACCCGACGCGAACTGTCAACCGAACACGAACCCTAACCCTGACACTGACCCTGACCCTGATCCTGACCATGACACTGACCCTAATCCTAACCCTAAACCCTAATACCTGACCCTGACCCCAAACCTAACCCTGACCCTGACCCTGACTCTAAACCCTAAACCCTGACCCTGACCCTGACCCTACCCTAACCCGAACTCTGACCGGAACCCGAACCCTAACCCTGACATGAATCTGAACCCGAACCCTAACCCGAACCCGAACCCGAATCCCTAACACGAACCCAAACCCGAACCCCTAACCCGAACCCTAACCCTAACCCGAACCCTAGCCCTAACCCGAACCCTAACCTTAATCCTAACCCTAACACGAAACCTAACCTTAACCCTAACCCGAACCCTAACCTTAACATGAACCTGAACCCGAAACCTAACCCTAACCCTAACCCTAACACGAAAACTAACCCTAACCCTAAACCTAACCCTAACGTGAACCCTAACCCTAACCCTAACCCTAAACCAAACCCTAACCCTAACCCTAACCCTAACGCTAACGCGAACCCTAAGCATAACCCTAACCCTAACCTTAACCCGAAACCGAACCCTAACCCGAACCCTAACCCTAACCCGAACCCTAACCCGAACCATGACCCTAACCCTAACCCTAAACCTGACCCTGACCCTTACCCTGACCCTAAACCCTAAACCCTGACCCTGACCCTGACCCTAACCCTAAACCGAACCCTGACCCGAACCTGAACACTAACCGTGATGCGAACTTGAACCCGAACCTGAACGCGAACCCCTAACCTGACCCCAAACCCGAACCCCTAACCCTAACCCTAACCCTAAACCTAACCCTAACCCGAACCCTAACCCGAACACCAATTCTAACCCTAACACTAACCCTAACCCTAACCGAAAACGAACCCGAACCCGAACCATAACCCAAACGCGAACCCTAACCCTAACCCGAACCCGAACCCTATCCCTAACCCTAAACTTAAACCCTAAAACCTCACCGTGACCCTAACACTAACCCTGATCCTGACCATGAACCTGACCCTGACCCTAGACCCTAAACCCTGATGCTGACCCTGACCCTAACCCAAACCCAAAACCTGACCTGAACCCTAACCCTAACCCTAACCCTAACCCTACCCGAACCCTAACCCTAAAACAAACCCTAACCGTAAACCTAACCCTAACCTGAAGCCGAACCCTAACCCTAACCCTACCTGAACCCTAACCCTAAACCAAACCCTAAACCTATCCCTAACCCTACCCGAACCCTAACCCTAAACCAAACCCTAACCCTAAACCTAACCCGAACCCTAACCCTAACCCTCACCTGAATCCTAACCTAAACACTAACCCTAACCCTAACCCTAACATGAACAGAAACCCAAAACCTAACCCTAACCCTAACCGTAACACGAACACTAAACCTAACCCTAACCCTAACCATAACGTGAACCCTAACCCTAACCCTAACCCTAACCCGAACCCTAACCCTAACCCAAACCCTCACCCTAACCCGAACTCTAACCCTAACCCTAACCCCAACCCAAAACCTAACCCTAAAAGTAACCCTAACCCGAAACCTAACCCTAACCCGAACAATAACCCTAACCCTAAACTTCAGCGTAACCCGACCCGAACCCTAACGCTAACCCTACCCGAACCCTAATCCTAAACCAAACCCTAACCCTAAACCTAACCCTAACCCTAACCCGAACCGTAACCATAACCCTAACCCTAACCTTAACCCGAAACCGAACGCTAACCGAAACCTGACCCGAACCAGAACACTAAACCTGACGCGAATTTGAACCCAAAACCTAACCCGAACCCGAACCCCGAACCCGAACCCCTAACCCTAACCCTACAAGAACCCTAACCCTAACCCTAAAACTAACCCGAACCCTGGCCCTAACTCAAACCCTAACCCGAACCCTAACCCTAACCCTAACTCAAACCCTAACCCGAAACCTAACCCTAACCCGAACCCGAACCCTTCCCTAACCCTAACCCATACCCGAACCCTAACCCTAACCCTACCCGAACCCTATCCCTAACCCAAACCCTAACCCTAACCCTAACCCGAACCCTAACCGTAACCCTAACCCTAACCCGTACCCTCACCCTAACCCTAATCCCTAAACACTGACCTTGACCCTAACCCTAACCCTGACACTGACCCTGACCCTAACCCTAACCCGAACCCTGACCGGAACCTGAAGCCTAACCCTGACGCGAACCTGAACCCAAACCCAAACCCCGAACCTGAACCCGAAACCAAACCCCTAACCCTAAGCCTAACCCTAACCCGAACCCTTACATGAACCCAAACCCTAATGCGAACCCTCACCCGAACCCTAACCCGAACCCTATCCCAAAACCGAACCCGAACCTGACCCGAATCCTAATCACGAAACCTAACCCTGACCCTGACCATGACCCTGACCCTAACCCTCACCCTAAACCATCAAACCTAACCCTGAACCTAACCAAACCTGACCCTGACCCTAAACCCTAAACCCTGACACTGACCCTGACCCTCACCCTAACCTGAACCCTGACCCGAACCTGAACACTAACCCTGACGCGAACATCAACCCGAAACCTAACCCGAACCCTAACCCTAACCCTAACCCTAACCCTCACCCGAACCGTAACACGAACGCTAACCCTAACCCTGACTCTAACACTAACATTAAACTTAACCCTAACCCGAATCTGAGCCCTAACTCTATCCCTAACCCTATCCGAACCCTAACCCTAACCCAAACCCTAACCGCAACCCTAACCCGAACACTAACCCTAATCCTAACCCTAACCCTAACCCTAACCCTAACCCTATCCGAACCCTATCCGAACCCTAACCCTAACCCAAACCCTAACCGTAACCCTAACCCTAACCTGAACACTAACCCTAACCCTAACCCTAACCCTAACCCTAACCCTAACCATAATCGGAACCCGAACACTAACCCTAACCCGAACCCTACCCTAACCCTAACGTGAACCCAAACCAGAATCCAAAACCTAACCCTAACCTGAACCCTAACCCGAACTCTAACCCTAACACTAACCCTAACCCTAACCCTAACCCTAACCTAACGCTAACTCTAACCTGAACCCTAACCCTAACCCTAACCGTAACCCTAACCCGAACGCTAACCCTAAACCGAATCGTAACCCTAACCCTAACCGTAACCCTAACCCTAACACTAACCATAACCCGAACCCGAAACCTAACCCTAACCCTAACCCTAACCCTAACCCTAACGCTACCCGAACCCTAACCCTAAACCAAACCCTAACCCTAAGCCTAACCCTAACCCTAACCCTAACCCTAACTCAAACCCTAACCCAAACCCTAACCCTAACCCTAACCCTAACCCTAACCCTAACTTAACCCTAACCCGAACCCTAACCCTAACCCTAACCCTAACCCGTACCCTAACCCGAACCCGAACCCTTACCCGAACCCTAACCTAAACTGAACCGTAACCCTAACCCGAACCCTAGTCCTAAACCGAATGCTAACCCTAACCTGAACCCTAAAAGGACCCTAAACCTAACCCTAACCCTCAGCCTAACCCGAATCCGAATTCTAACCCTAACTTAACCCTTACCCTAACCCTAACCCGAACACTAACCCTGAAGTGAACTTGAACCCGAACCCTAACCTTAAACCAAACCCTAACCCTAACACTAACCCTCAGCCTAACCCGAACCCTAACCCTAACCATAACCCTAACCCTAAACCTCAGCCTAACCCTAACCCTAAACCTAACCCTAACCCGAACACAAACCCTAACCCTAAGCCTAAACCGAACCCGAACCCTAACCCTAACCCTAATCCTAACCCTGAACCTAACCCTAACCCCAAACCCTAAAACCTGACCCTGACCCTAACCCTAACCATGACCCTCACCCTAAACCTAACGCTGACCCTGACACTGACCCTAATCCCTAAACCCTGACCCTGATCCTAACCCTAACCCGAACCCTAACCCTAACCAGAACCCTAACCCTAAGCTGAAACCTAACCCTAACCCGAACCCTAACCGTAACCCTAACCCTAACCCTAACCCTAAAACTAACCCGACCCTAACCCTAACCCTAACCCGAACCCTAACCATAACCCGTACCGTAACCCGAACCCGAACCCGAACCCTTACCCGAAACCTAACCCTAAGCCGAACCCTAACCCGAACACTAACCCTAACCCCATCCCTAACCCGAACCGGAACCCGACGCGAACTGTCAACCGAACACGAACCCTAACCCTAACCCTGACACTGACCCTGACCCTGATCCTGACCATGACCCTGACCCTAATCCTAACCCTAAACCCTAATACCTGACCCTGACCCCAAACCTAACCCTGACCCTGACCCTGACTCTAAACCCTAAACCCTGACCCTGACCCTGACCCTACCCTAACCCGAACCCTGACCGGAACCCGAACCCTAACCCTGACATGAATCTGAACCCGAACCCTAACCCTAACCCGAACCCGAATCCCTAACACGAACCCAAACCCGAACCCCTAACCCGAACCCTAACCCTAACCCGAACCCTAGCCCTAACCCGAACCCTAACCCGAACCCGAATCCTAACCAGAACTCTAACCCTAACCCTAACCATACCCGAAATATAACCCTAAACCTAACCCTAACCCGAACCCTAACCCTAACCCGTACCCTAACACGAACCCTAACCCAAAACCTAACCCTAACAGTAACCCTAACCCTAACCCTCTCCTAATCCTAACCCTTACCCTAACCCTTACTCGAACCCGAACCTGAAACGTAACCCGAACCCTAAACCTAACACTAACCCTAACCCTCAGCCTAACACGAACCTGAACCCGAATCCTAACCGTAACCCTACCCGAAACAGAACCCTAACCCAAACCCTAACCCTAAACCGAACCATAACCCTAACCAGAACCCTAGCCCTAACCCGAACCCTAACCTTAATCCTAACCCTAACACGAAACCTAACCCTAACCCTAACCCGAACCCTAACCTTAACATGAACCTGAACCCGAAACCTAACCCTAACCCTAACCCTAACACGAAAACTAACCCTAACCCTAAACCTAACCCTAACGTGAACCCTAACCCTAACCCTAACCCTAAACCAAACCCTAACCCTAACCCTAACCCTAACGCTAACGCGAACCCTAAGCATAACCCTAACCCTAACCTTAACCCGAAACCGAACCCTAACCCGAACCCTAACCCTAACCCGAACCCTAACCCGAACCATGACCCTAACCCTAACCCTAAACCTGACCCTGACCCTTACCCTGACCCTAAACCCTAAACCCTGACCCTGACCCTGACCCTAACCCTAAACCGAACCCTGACCCGAACCTGAACACTAACCGTGATGCGAACTTGAACCCGAACCTGAACGCGAACCCCTAACTTGACCCCAAACCCGAACCCCTAACCCTAACCCTAACCCTAAACCTAACCCTAACCCGAACCCTAACCCGAACACCAATTCTAACCCTAACACTAACCCTAACCCTAACCGAAAACGAACCCGAACCCGAACCATAACCCAAACGCGAACCCTAACCCTAACCCGAACCCGAACCCTATCCCTAACCCTAAACTTAAACCCTAAAACCTCACCGTGACCCTAACACTAACCCTGATCCTGACCATGAACCTGACCCTGACCCTAGACCCTAAACCCTGATGCTGACCCTGACCCTAACCCAAACCCAAAACCTGACCTGAACCCTAACCCTAACCCTAACCCTACCCGAACCCTAACCCTAAAACAAACACTAACCGTAAACCTAACCCTAACCTGAAGCCGAACCCTAACCCTAACCCTACCTGAACCCTAACCCTAAACCAAACCCTAAACCTAACCCTAACCCTACCCAAACCCTAACCCTAAACCAAACCCTAACCCTAAACCTAACCCTAACCCTAACCCTCACCCGAATCCTAACCTAAACCCTAACCCTAACCCTAACCCTAACATGAACAGAAACCCAAAACCTAACCCTAACCCTAACCCTAACACGAACACTAAACCTAACCCTAACCCTAACCATAACGTGAACCCTAACCCTAACCCTAACCCTAACCCGAACCCTAACCCTAACCCAAACCCTCACCCTAACCCGAACTCTAACCCTAACCCTAACCCCAACCCAAAACCTAACCCTAAAAGTAACCCTAACCCGAAACCTAAACCTAACCCGAACAATAACCCTAACCCTAAACTTCAGCGTAACCCGACCCGAACCCTAACGCTAACCCTACCCGAACCCTAATCCTAAACCAAACCCTAACCCTAAACCTAACCCTAACCCTAACCCGAACCGTAACCATAACCCTAACCCTAACCTTAACCCGAAACCGAACGCTAACCGAAACCTGACCCGAACCAGAACACTAAACCTGACGCGAATTTGAACCCAAAACCTAACCCGAACCCGAACCCCGAACCCGAACCCCTAACCCTAACCCTACAAGAACCCTAACCCTAACCCTAAAACTAACCCGAACCCTGACCCTAACTCAAACCCTAACCCGAACCCTAACCCTAACCCTAACTCAAACCCTAACCCGAAACCTAACCCTAACCCGAACCCGAACCCTTCCCTAACCCTAACCCATACCCGAACCCTAACCCTAACCCTACCCGAACCCTAACCCTAACCCAAACCCTAACCCTAACCCTAACCCGAACCCTAACCGTAACCCTAACCCTAACCCGTACCCTCACCCTAACCCTAATCCCTAAACACTGACCTTGACCCTAACCCTAACCCTGACACTGACCCTGACCCTAACCCTAACCCGAACCCTGACCGGAACCTGAAGCCTAACCCTGACGCGAACCTGAACCCGAACCCAAATCCCGAACCTGAACCCGAAACCAAACCCCTAACCCTAAGCCTAACCCTAACCCGAACCCTAACATGAACCCAAACCCTAATGCGAACCCTCACCCGAACCCTAACCCGAACCCTATCCCTAAACCAAACCCGAACCTGACCCGAACCCTAATCACGAAACCTAACCCTGACCCTGACCATGACCATGACCCTAACCCTCACCCTAAACCCTCAAACCTGACCCTGAACCTAACCTTAAACCTGACCCTGACCCTGACCCTAAACCCTAAACCCTGACAATGACCCTGACCCTGACCCTAACCCGAACCCTGACCCGAATCTGAACACTAACCCTGACGCGAACATCAACCCGAAACCTAACCCGAAACCTAACCCGAACCCTAACCCTAACCCTAACCCTAACCCTAACCCTAACTCTCACCCGAACCCTAACACGAACGCTAACCCTAACCCTGACTCTAACACTAACATTAAACTTAACCCTAACCCGAATCTGAGCCCTAACTCTAACCCTAACCCTATCCGAACCCTAACCCTAACCCAAACCCTAACCGTAACCCTAACCCGAACACTAACCCTAATCCTAACCCTAACCCTAACCCTAACCCTAACCCTAACCCTATCCGAACCCTAACCCTAACCCAAACCCTAACCCTAACCCTAACCCGAACACTAACCATAACCCTAACCCTAACCCTAACCCTAACCGTAACCCTAACCCTAAACCTAACCCTAACCCTAACCATAATCAGAACCCGAACACTAACCCTAACCCGAACCCTAACCCTAACCCTAACGTGAACCCGAACCCGAATCCAAAACCTAACCCTAACCCGAACCCTAACCCGAACTCTAACCCTAACCCTAACCCTAACCCTAACCCTAAGCCTAACCCTAACCCTAACCCTAACCCTAACTCAAACCCTAACCCGAACCCTAACCCGAACCCTAACCCTAACCCTAACCCTAACTTAACCCTAACCCGAACCCGAACGCTAACCCTAAACCTAACCCTAACCCATACCCTAACCCGAACCCGAACCCTTACCCGAACCCTAACCCTAAACTGAACCGTAACCCTAACCCGAACCCTAGTCCTAAACCGAATGCTAACCCTAACCTGAACCCTAAAAGGACCCTAAACCTAACCCTAACCCTCAGCCTAACCCGAATCCGAATTCTAACCCTAACTTAACCCTTACCCTAACCCTAACCCGAACACTAACCCTGACGTGAACTTGAACCCGAACCCTAACCTTAAACCAAACCCTAACCCTAACACTAACCATCAGCCTAACCCGAACCCTAACCCTAACCATAACCCTAACCCTAAACCTCAGCCTAACCCTAACCCTAAACCTAACCCTAACCCGAACACAAACCCTAACCCTAAGCCTAAACCGAATCCGAACCCTAACCCTAACCCTAACCCTAACCCTAACCCTAATCCTAACCCTAACCCCAAACCCTAAAACCTGACCCTGACCCTAACCCTAACCATGACCCTCACCCTAAACCTAACGCTGACCCTGACACTGACCCTAATCCCTAAACCCTGACCCTGATCCTAACCCTAACCCGAACCCTAACCCTAACCAGAACCCTAACCCTAAGCTGAAACCTAACCCTAACCCGAACCCTAACCGTAACCCTAACCCTAACCCTAACCCTAAAACTAACCCGACCCTAACCCTAACCCTAACCCGAACCCTAACCATAACCCGTACCGTAACCCGAACCCGAACCCGAACCCTTACCCGAAACCTAACCCTAAGCCGAACCCTAACCCGAACACTAACCCTAACCCCATCCCTAACCCGAACCGGAACCCGATGCGAACTGTCAACCGAACACGAACCCTAACCCTGACACTGACCCTGACCCTGATCCTGACCATGACACTGACCCTAATCCTAACCCTAAACCCTAATACCTGACCCTGACCCCAAACCTAACCCTGACCCTGACCCTGACTCTAAACCCTAAACCCTGACCCTGACCCTGACCCTACCCTAACCCGAACTCTGACCGGAACCCG
>NC_142131.1:90742500-90760000 GCF_024610735.1 Ursus americanus | reverse complement strand
ACCCTACCCGAACCCTAACCCTAAAACAAACCCTAACCGTAAACCTAACCCTAACCTGAAGCCGAACCCTAACCCTAACCCTACCCGAACCCTAACCCTAAACCAAACCCTAAACCTAACCCTAACCCTACCCGAACCCTAACCCTAAACCAAACCCTAACCCTAAACCTAACCCGAACCCTAACCCTAACCCTCACCCGAATCCTAACCTAAACCCTAACCCTAACCCTAACCCTAACATGAACAGAAACCCGAAACCTAACCCTAACCCTAACCCTAACACGAACACTAAACCTAACCCTAACCCTAACCCTAACCCTAACCCGAACCCTAACCCTAACCCAAACCCTCACCCTAACCGAACTCTAACCCTAACCATAACCCCAACCCGAAACCTAACCCTAACCCGAACACTAACCCTAACCCTAATCTTCAGCCTAACCCGAACCCGAACCCTAACGCTAACCTACCTGAAGCCTAATCCTAAACCAAACCCTAACCCTGAACCTAACCCTAACCCTAACCCGAACCGTAACCATAACCCTAACCCTAACCTTAACCCGAAACCGAACGCTAACCGAAACCTGACCCGAACCAGAACACTAAACCTGACGTGAATTTGAACCCAAAACCTAACCCGAACCCGAACCCCGAACCCGAACCCCTAACCCTAACCCTAACCCTAACCCTACAAGAACCCTAACCCTAACCCTAAAACTAACCCGAACCCTGGCCCTAACTCAAACCCTAACCCGACCCTAACCCTAACCCTAACCCTAACTCAAACCCTAACCCGAACC
Organism: Ursus americanus; assembly: GCF_024610735.1. Taxonomy (NCBI): domain Eukaryota; kingdom Metazoa; phylum Chordata; class Mammalia; order Carnivora; family Ursidae; genus Ursus; species Ursus americanus. The sequence continues at coordinate 90,759,200 of NC_142131.1, read as the reverse complement.
CTAACCCTAACCCGAACCCGAACCCTTCCCTAACCCTAACCCATACCCGATCCCTAACCCTAACCCTACCCGAACCCTAACCCTAACCCAAACCCTAACCCTAACCCGAACCCTAACCGTAACCCTAACCCTAACCCGTACCCTAACCCTAACCCTAATCCCTAAACACTGACCTTGACCCTAACCCTAACCCTGACACTGACCCTGACCCTAACCCTAACCCGAACCCTGACCGGAACCTGAAGCCTAACCCTGACGCGAACCTGAACCCGAACCCAAATCCCGAACCTGAACCCGAAACCAAACCCCTAACCCTAAGCCTAACCCTAACCCGAACCCTTACATGAACCCAAACCCTAATGTGAACCCTCACCCGAACCCTAACCCGAACCCTATCCCTAAACCGAACCCGAACCTGACCCGAACCCTAATCACGAAACCTAACACTGACCCTGATCATGACCCTTCCCTAACCCTCACCCTAAACCCTTAAACCTGACCCTGAACCTAACCTTAAACCTGACCCTGACCCTGACCCTAAACCCTAAACCCTGACACTGACCCTGACCCTCACCCTAACCTGAACCCTGACCCGAACCTGAACACTAACCCTGACGCGAACATCAACCCGAAACCTAACCCGAATCCTAACCCGAACCCTAACCCTAACCCTAACCCTCACCCGAACCCTAACACGAACGCTAACCCTAACCCTGACTCTAACACTAACATTAAACTTAACCCTAACCCGAATCTGAGCCCTAACTCTAACCCTAACCCTATCCGAACCCTAACCCTAACCCAAACCCTAACCGTAACCCTAACCCGAAAACTAACCCTAACCGTAACCCTAACCCTAACCCTAACCATAATCGGAATCCGAACCCTAACCCTAACCCGAACCCTAACCCTAATCCTAACACAAACCCGAACCCGAATTCAAACCCTAACCCTAACCCGAACCCTAACCCGAACTCTAACCCTAACCCTAACCCTAAACTACCCTAACCCTAACCCGAACCCTAACCCTAACCCTAACCGTAACCCTAACCCAAACGCTAACCCTAACCCGAATCGTAACCTTAACCCTAACCGTAACCCTAACCCTAACCCTAACCCGAACCCGAAACCGAACCCTAAACCTAACCCTAACCCTAACCCTAACCCGACCCTAACCATAACCCTATCCCTAACCAGAAACCTAACCCTAACCCGAACCCGAAACCGAACCCTAACCCTAACCCTAACCCTAACCCTAAACCGAACCCGAAACCTAACCCTAACCCTAACCCTAACCCTGATCCGAACCCTAACCCTAACCCTAACATGAACCCTAACTCTAAACCTAACCCGAACCCGAAGCCAAACACTAACCATAACCCAAACGATACCCGAACCCGAACCCTAAACCAAAACCGATCCCGCACCCTAACCCTAACTCTAACCCTAACCCTAACCCTAACCCTAACCCTAAGCCGACCCTAACCCTAACCCTATCCCTAACCGGAAACCTGACCCTAACCCTAACCCGAACCCTAACCCTAACCCTAACCCTAACCCTAACCCTAATCCGAACACTAACCCTAAATCTAACCCTAACCCTAACTCTAAACCTAACCCGAACCCGAAGCCAAACACTAACCATAACCCAATCGATACCCGAACCCGAACCCTAAACCAAAACCGATCCCGCACCCTAACCCTAACCCTAACCCTAACCCTAACCCTAAGCCGACCCTAACCCTAACCCTATCCCTAACCGGAAACCTAACCCTAACCCTAACCCGAACCCTAACCCTAACCCTAACCCTAACCCTAACCCTAATCCGAACACTAACCCTAAATCTAACCCTAACCCTAACTCTAAACCTAACCCGAACCCGAAGCCAAACACTAACCATAACCCAAACGATACCCGAACCCGAACCCTAAACCAAAACCGATCCCGCAACCTAACCCTAACCCGAAACCTAACCCTAACCCTAACCCTAACCCTATCCCTAACCCTAACCATAACCCTAACCCTAACCCTAACCCGAACCCAAAATCTAACCCTAACCCGAACGCTAACCCAAACCCGAACCCTAACCCAAATCCTAACCCTAAACTTAACCCTAAAACGAACCCGAACCCTAAACCGAACCCTAACCCTAACCCTAACCCTAACCCTAACCCTAAACCTAACCCAAAACCGAACCCGAACCCTAACCCTAACCGTAACCCTAAGCCGAACACTAAACCTAACCCGACCCTAACCCTAACCCTATGCCTAACCTGAAACCTAACCCTAACCCTAACCCGAACCCGAACACTAATCCTAACCCTAAAACATAACCCGAACCCTAACCCTAACCCGAACCCTAACCCTAACCCTAACCCTAATGAGAACCCGAACCTGAATCCAAACCCTAACCCTAACCCAAACCCTAACCCGAACCCTAACCCTAAGCCTAACCCGAACCCTAACCCGACCCGAACCCGAACCGTAACCCTAACCCTAACCCTAACCCTAACCTGAACCCTAACCCTAACCCTAACTCTTACCCTAAGCCTAACCCGAAACCGAACCCTAACCCTACCCGTAACCCTAACCCAAAACCGAACCCGAACCCTAACCCTAACCCTAACTCTTACCCTAAGCCTAACCCTAACCCTAACCCTAACCCGAACCCTAACCCGAAACCGAACCCGGACCCTAACCCTAACCCTAACCCTAACCAGAACTCTAACCCTAACCCTAACCATTACCCTAACCCTAACCCGAACCCGAACCCGACCCCTAACCCGAAACCGAACCCGAACCCTAACCCTAACCCTAACCCGAACCCTAAACCTAACCCGAAACCTAACCCGAACCCTAACACGAACCCAAACCCGAACCCCTAACCCGAACCCTAACCCTAACCCGAACCCTAGCCCTAACCCGAACCCTAACCCGAACCCGAATCCTAACCAGAACTCTAACCCTAACCCTAACCATACCCGAAATATAACCCTAAACCTAACCCTAACCCGAACCCTAACCCTAACCCGTACCCTAACACGAACCCTAACCCAAAACCTAACCCTAACAGTAACCCTAACCCTAACCCTCTCCTAATCCTAACCCTTACCCTAAACCTTACTCGAACCCGAACCTGAAACGTAACCCGAACCCTAAACCTAACACTAACCCTAACCCTCAGCCTAACACGAACCTGAACCCGAATCCTAACCGTAACCCTACTCGAAACAGAACCCTAACCCAAACCCTAACCCTAAACCGAACCATAACCCTAACCAGAACCCTAGCCCTAACCCGAACCCTAACCTTAATCCTAACCCTAACACGAAACCTAACCCTAACCATAACACGAACCCTAACCTTAACATGAACCTGAACCCGAAACCTAACCCTAACCCTAACCCTAACACGAAAACTAACCCTAACCCTAAACCTAACCCTAACGTGAACCCTAACCCTAACCCTAACCCTAAACCAAACCCTAACCCTAACCCTAACCCTAACGCTAACGCGAACCCTAACCATAACCCTAACCCTAACCTTAACCCGAAACCGAACCCCAACCCGAACCCTAACCCTAACCCGAACCCTAACCCGAACCATAACCCTAACACTAACCCTAAACCTGACCCTGACCCTTACCCTGACCCTAAACCCTAAACCCTGACCCTGACCCTGACCCTAACCCTAAACCGAACCCTGACCCGAACCTGAACACTAACCGTGATGCGAACTTGAACCCGAACCTGAACGCGAACCCCTAACCTGACCCCAAACCCGAACCCCTAACCCTAACCCTAACCCTAAACCTAACCCTAACCCGAACCCTAAACCGAACACGAATTCTAACCCTAACCCTAACCCTAACCCTAACCGAAAACAAACCCGAACCCGTACCATAACCCAAACGCGAACCCTAACCCTAACCCGAACCCGAACCCTATCCCTAACCCTAAACTTAAACCCTAAAACCTCACTGTGACCCTAACACTAACCCTGATCCTGACCATGAACCTGACCCTGACCCTAGACCCTAAACCCTGACGCTGACCCTGACCCTAACCCAAACCCAAAACCTGACCTGAACCCTAACCCTAACCCTAACCCTAACCCTACCCGAACCCTAACCCTAAAACAAACCCTAACCGTAAACCTAACCCTAAACTGAAGCCGAACCCTAACCCTAACCCTACCCGAAGCCTAACCCTAAACCAAACCCTAAACCTAACCCTAACCCTACCCGAACCCTAACCCTAAACCAAACCCTAAACCTAAACCTAACCCGAACCCTAACCCTAACCCTCACCCGAATCCTAACCTAAACCCTAACCCTAACCCTAACCCTAACATGAACAGAAACCCGAAACCTAACCCTAACCCTAACCCTAACACGAACACTAAACCTAACCCTAACCCTAACCATAACGTGAACCCTAACCCTAACCCTAACCCTACCCGAACCCTAACCCTAAACCAAACCCTAAACCTAACCCTAACCCTACCCGAACCCTAACCCTAAACCAAACCCTAAACCTAAACCTAACCCGAACCCTAACCCTAACCCTCACCCGAATCCTAACCTAAACCCTAACCCTAACCCTAACCCTAACATGAACAGAAACCCGAAACCTAACCCTAACCCTAACCCTAACACGAACACTAAACCTAACCCTAACCCTAACCATAACGTGAACCCTAACCCTAACCCTAACCCTAACCCGAACCCTAACCCTAAGCCAAACCCTCACCCTAACCCGAACTCTAACCCTAACCATAACCCCAACCCAAAACCTAACCCTAACAGTAACCCTAACCCGAAACCTAACCCTAACCCGAACACTAACCCTAACCCTAATATTCAGCCTAACCCGAACCCGAACCCTAACGCTAACCCTACCCGAACCCTAATCCTAAACCAAACCCTAACCCTAAACCTAACCCTAACCCTAACCCGAACCGTAACCATAACCCTAACCCTAACCTTAACCCGAAACCGAACGCTAACCGAAACCTGACCCGAACCAGAACACTAAACCTGATGCGAATTTGAACGCAAAACCTAACCCGAACCCGAACCCCGAACCCGAACCCTAACCCTAACCCTACAAGAACCCTAACCCTAACCCTAAAACTAACCCGAACCCTGGCCCTAACTCAAACCCTAACCCGAACCCTAACCCTAACCCTAACCCTAACTCAAACCCTAACCCGAACCCTAACCCTAACCCGAACCCGAACCCTTCCCTAACCCTAACCCATACCCGAACCCTAACCCTAACCCTCCCCGAACCCTAACCCTACCCAAACCCTAACCCTAACCCGAACCCTAACCGTAACCCTAACCCTAACCCGTACCCTCACCCTAACCCTAATCCCTAAACACTGACCTTGACCCTAACCCTAACCCTGACACTGACCCTGACCCTAACCCTAACCCGAACCCTGACCGGAACCTGAAGCCTAACCCTGACGCGAACCTGAACCCGAACCCAAACCCCGAACCTGAACCCGAAACCAAACCCCTAACCCTAAGCCTAACCCTAACCCGAACCCTTACATGAACCCAAACCCTAATGCGAACCCTCACCCGAACCCTAACCTGAACCCTATCCCTAAACCGAACCCGAACCTGACCCGAACCCTAATCACGAAACCTAACCCTGACCCTGACCATGACCCTGACCCTAACCCTCACCCTAAACCCTCAAACCTGACCCTGAACCTAACCTTAAACCTGACCCTGACCCTAAACCCTAAACCCTGACACTGACCCTGACCCTCACCCTAACCCTAACCCTAACCCTAACCCTAACCCTAACCCTAAACCGAACCCTAACCCTAACCCTAACCCTAACCCTAACCCTAAACCTAACCCAAAACCGAACCCGAACCCTAACCCTAACCGTAACCCTAAGCCGAACACTAAACCTAACCCGACCCTAACCCTAACCCTATGCCTAACCTGAAACCTAACCCTAACCCTAACCCGAACCCGAACACTAATCCTAACCCTAAAACATAACCCGAACCCTAACCCTAACCCGAACCCTAACCCTAACCCTAACCCTAATGAGAACCCGAACCTGAATCCAAACCCTAACCCTAACCCAAACCCTAACCCGAACCCTAACCCTAAGCCTAACCCGAACCCTCACCCGACCCGAACCCGAACCGTAACCCTAACCCTAACCCTAACCCTAACCTGAACCCTAACCCTAACCCTAACTCTTACCCTAAGCCTAACCCGAACCCGAACCCTAACCCTACCCGTAACCCTAACCCGAAACCGAACCCGAACCCTAACCCTAACCCTAACTCTTACCCTAAGCCTAACCCTAACCCTAACCCGAACCCGAACCCTAACCCGAAACCGAACCCGAACCCTAACCCTAACCCTAACCCTAACCAGAACTCTAACCCTAACCCTAACCATTACCCTAACCCTAACCCGAACCCGAACCCGACCCCTAACCCGAAACCGAACCCGAACCCTAACCCTAACCCTAACCCGAACCCTAAACCTAAACCGAAACCTAACCCGAACCCGAACCCTAACCCTAACCCGAACCCTAACCCGAAAACGAACCCTAACCCGAACCCTAACCCTAACCCTAACCCGAACACTAACCCTAACCTGACCCAAACCCTAACCCTATCCCTAACCTGAAACCTAACCCGAACCCTAACCCGAAACCGAACCCGAATCCTAACCCTAACCCGAACCCGAACCCTAACCCGAACCCTAACACGAACCCTAACCCTAACCCGAACCCTTACCCTAACCCTAACCCGAACCCGAACCCGACCCCTAACCCGAAACCGAACCCGAACCCTAACCCTAACCCTAACCCGAACCCTAAACCTAACCCGAAACCTAACCCGAACCCGAACCCTAACCCGAACCCGAACCCTAACCCTAACCCGACCCCTAACCCGAAACCGAACCCGAACCCTAACCCTAACCCTAACCCGAAACCTAACCCGAACCCGAACCTTACCCGAACCCTAACCCTAACCCTAACCCTAATCCTAACCCTAACCCTAAACCGAACCCGAACCCTAACCCTAACCCGAACCCTAACCCTAAACCGAACCCTAACCCAAACCCGAACCCGAACCCTAACCCGAACCCTTACCCTAACCCTAACCCGAACCCTAACCCGAGCCTGAACCCGAACCCGAACCCGAACCCTAATCCTAACCCGAACCCGAACCCTAATCCTAACCCGAACCCGAACCCGAATCCATACTCGAAAGCGAAACCAATATCGAACCAGAACCCGAACCCGAACCCTAACCCCTAACCCGAACCCGAACCCGAATCCATAACTGAAAGCGAAACCGATACCGAACCCGAACCGTAACTGAAACCGAACCCTACCCGAACCCGAACCCGAACCCTACCCGACCCGAACCTGAAACCTACCCGAACCCGAACCAGAACCAGAACCCAAACCCCTAACCCGAACCCGAACCCGAAACCCATAATTGTTTGTGCCAATGTAAAGAAAATGCCATACGCTTATCTGTAAGAAACAACAGTGCCCTGGAACAGTCTGAGCCTTAATATCAGCACTGTGCTTTTGGGAGCGGGAGTTAAAGCGGAGGCAAACAGCACTAAGACACATTTGGCAAAAATCGCGTTCCAATGAATAATATTTTCTTCCCTTTCAAACCCAAACGTAAGTGGTTGTGGCCAGATAAATAAATGCCACACCCTTATGTGTAAGAAACAACAGTGCCCAGGAACGGGTTTCTACGTGAAGAAAATATTTCTCGTTGGAACTCCGCTTTTTTACTTTACCTTCCACAACCCCTTGTGATAGGGTTTCCACGTTAAGAAAATCGTTTTCATTGGAAGCCGGTTTTTCCCAAATGTGTCTAAGTGCTGTATTCCTCGGGTTTCACTCATGCTACCAAAAGCACAGTGATGATGTTAGGGCTTAGACTGTTCCTGGGTAATGTTGTTTCTTACACATAAGGGTGTGGCATTTTCTTTACATTGCCACAACCACATATGATAGGGTTTCAACATGAACAAAATATTTTTCGTTGGAAGCGGTTTTTTGTCAAATGTGTCTCAATACCGTGTTGTTTGGGATTAACTAATGCTACCGAAATCACTGTGATGATGTGAGGGCTCAGACCGATCCTGGAAACTTGTTTCTTACAGATAAGCGTATGGCATTTTCTTTACATTGGCACAAACAATTATGATAGAGTTTGCAAAAGAGAAAATTTATTTCATTGAAAGGCGGTTTTTGCCAAATTTTCTCAGCTGTTTGCCTCGGTTTTAACTCATGATACCAAAAGAACAGTGATGATCTTAGGGCTCAGACCGTCCATGGGACCAGTTATTTCTTACAAATAAGCATATGGCACATCCTTTACCTTGCCACAACAAATTAAGATAGAGTTTGCACATCAAGAAATATTTTTCATTTGAACCCGTTTCTGCCAAATATGTCTCAGTACTATGTCCTCAGCACTTGGGAGGATGTCTGCACGTGGAGAAAGGCTTTTTCGTGGGAAGCCGGCTTTTGTCAAACGGGTCCCAGTGCTGTGCTCCTCTCTTTTCACTCCTGCTGCCAGAAGCCCAGTGAGGATGGGAGGGCTTAGAACATGGCTGGGCACTACGGTTTCTTCCAGAGTCGTGGATGGCATTTGCTTTACCTTGCCACAACCACTTGTGAGAGGGTCTGCACCTCAGGAAAACTGTTTCCGTGGGAAGCCGGCTTTTGGCCAAACGGGTCTCAGGGCCGTGGGCCTCGGGTGTCCCTCCGGCTCCCCAAAGCACAGAGACGAGGTGAGGGGCTAAGACCATGCCTGGGCCATGTTGTCTCTTCCACCTTGGTGTGTGGCATTTTGTTGACCTGGCTACCCCCACTTGGGATAGGTTTTCCACAGCAAGAGCATATTGTTCGTCGGAAGCCGTTTGGGCCCCAGGGGTCTCCGGGCTGTGTTCGTTGGGGTTGAACTCCTGCTAGCAAAACCGCCGGGATGAGGGAAGGGCTCAGACTGTGCCTGGGCCCTGTGGTCTCTTCCTGGTCAGTGTATGGCATTTCCTTCACCTTGCCACAGGCACTGGGGAGCATGTCTGGACGGGGAGAAGGACTTCCTCGTTGGAAGCCGGTTTCTGTCAAAGAGTCCCAGTGCTGTGTTCCTCTCTTTTCTCTCCTGCTGCCAGAAGCCCAGTGAGGAGGGGAGGGCTTAGAACATGGCTGGGCACTGGGGTTTCTTCCAGAGAAGGAGATGGCATTGGCTTTCCCTTGCCACCACCCCTTGGGATAGGGTCTGCACCTCAGGAAAGCTGTTTCCGTGGGAAGCCGGCTTTCTGCCCAACGGGCCTCAGGGCCGTGGGCCACGGGGGTCCCTCCGGCTCCCCAAAGCACAGGGACGAGGTGAGGGGCTTAGACCATGCCTGGGCCATGTTGTTTCTTCCACCTGGGTGTGTGGCATTTTGTTGACCTTGCTACCCCCACTTGGGTTAGGTTTTCCACAGCAAGAGCACATTGTTCGTCGGAAGCCGTTTGGGCCCCGGGGGGTGTCCGGGCTGTGTTCGTTGGGGTTGAACTCCTGCTAGCAAATCCGCCGGGATGAGGGAAGGGCTCAGACTGTGCCTGGGCCCTGTGGTCTCTTCCAGGTCAGTGTATGGCATTTCCTTCCCCTTGCCACAGGCACTGGGGAGCATGTCTGCACGTGGAGAATGACTTCCTCGTGGGAAGCCGGTTTCTCTCAAAGGGTCCCAGTGCTGTGCTCCTCTCTTTTCGCTCCTGCTGCCAGAAGCCCAGGGAGGATGGGAGGGCTTAGAACATGGCTGGGCACTGGGGTTTCTTCCAGAGAAGGGGATGGCATTTGCTTTCCCTTGCGACCACCCCTTGGGATAGGGTCTGCACCTCAGGAAAGCTTTTTCCGTGGGAAGCCGGCTTTCTGCCCAACGGGCCTCAGGGCCGTGGGCCTCGGGTGTCCCTCCGGCTCTCCAAAGCACAGAGACGAGGTGAGGTGCTTAGACCATGCCTGGGCCATGTTGTATCTTCCACCTGGTTGTGTGGCATTTTGTTGACCTGGCTACCCCCACTTGGGATAGGTTTTCCACAGCAAGAGCATATTGTTTGTCGGAAGCCGTTTGGGCCCCATGGGGTCTCCGGGCTGTGTTCGTTGGGGTTGAACTCCTGCTAGCAAAACCGCCGGGATGAGGGAAGGGCTCAGACTGTGCCTGGGCCCTGTGGTCTCTTCCAGGTCAGTGTATGGCATTTCCTTCCCCTTGCCACAGGCACCTGGGAGCATGTCTACACGTGGGGAAGGACTTCCCCCTGGGAAGCCGGTTTCTGTCAAACGGATCCCAGTACTGTGCTCCTCTCTTTTCACTCCTGCTGCCAGAAGCCCAGGGAGGATGGGAGGGCTTAGAACATGCCTGGGCACTGGGGTTTCTTCCAGAGAAGGGGATGGCATTGGCTTTCCCTTGCCACCACCACTTGGGATAGGGTCTGCACCTCAGGAAAGCTGTTTCCGTGGGAAGCCGGCTTTCTGCCCAACGGGCCTCAGGGCCGTGGGCCTCGGGGGTCCCTCCGGCTCCCCAAAGCACAGGGACGAGGTGAGGGGCTTAGACCATGCCTGGGCAATGTTGTTTCTTACACCTGGGTGTGTGGCATTTTATTGACCTGGCTACCCCCACTTGGGATAGGTTTTCAACAGAAAGCGCCTTCGTTCGTCGGAAGCCGTTTTTGCCTCAGGGGTCTCCGGGCTGTGTTCCTTGGGGTTGAACTCCTGCTAGCAAAACCGCCGGGATGAGGGAAGGGTTCAGACTGTGCCTGGGCCCTGTGGTCTCTTCCAGGTCAGTGTATGGCATTTCCTTCCCCTTGCCACAGGCAACTGGGAGCATGTCTGCACGTGGAGAAAGACTTTCCCGTGGGAAGCCGGTTTTTGTCAAACGGGTCCCAGTGCTGTGCTCCTCTCTTTTCACTCCGGCTGTCAGAAGCCCAGTGAGGATGGGATCGCTTAAAACATGGATGGGCACTGTGGTTTCTTCCAGAGACGTGGATGGCATTTGCTTTACCTACCTTGCCACAACTACTTGGGAGAGGGTCTGCACCTCAGGAAAACTGTTTCCGTGGAAAGCCGGCTTTTGGCCAAACAGGTCTCAGGCTCGTGGGCCTCGGGTGTCCCTCCGGCTCCCCAAAGCACAGGGACGAGGTGAGGGGCTTAGACCGTGCCTGGGCAATGTTGTTTTTTACACCTGGGTGTGTGGCATTTCGTTGACCTGGCTACCCCCACTTGGGATAGGTTTTCCACAGCAAGCACCTCTTGTTCGTAGGAAGCCGTTTTTGCCCCAGGGGTCTCCGGGCTGTGTTCGTTGGGGTTGAACTCCTGCTAGCAAAACTGCCGGGATGAGGGAAGGGTTCAGACTGTGCCTGGGCCCTGTGGTCTCTTCCAGGTCAGTGTATGGCATTTCCTTCCCTTTGCCACAGGCACCTGGGAGCATGTCTGCACGTGGAGAAAGACTTTCCCATAGGAAGCCGGTTTTTGTCAAACGGGTCCCAGTGCTCTGCTCCTCTCTTTTCACTCCTGCTTCCAGAAGCCCAGGGAGGATGGGAGGGCTTAGAACATGGCTGGGCACTGTGGTTTCTTCCAGAGAAGTGGAGGGCATTTGCATTACCTTGCCACAACCACTTGGGATAGGGTGTGCACCTCAGGAAAACTGTTTCCGTGGGAAGCCGGCTTTTTGCAAAGGGGTTCCAGGGCCCTGGGCCTCGGCTGTCCCTCCGGCTCCCCAAAGCACAGGGACGAGGTGAGGGGCTTAGACCGTGCCTGGGCAATGTTGTTTCTTACACCTGGGTGTGTGGCATTTCGTTGACCTGCCTACCCCTACTTGGGATAGGTTTTCCACAGCAAGCACCTCTTGTTCGTCGGAAGCCGTTTTTGCCCCAGGGGTCTCCGGGCTGTGTTCGTTGGGGTTGAACTCCTGCTAGCAAAACCGCCGGGATGAGGGAAGGGTTCAGACTGTGCCTGGGCCCTGTGGTCTCTTCCAGGTCAGTGTATGGCATTTCCTTCCCTTTGCCACAGGCACCTGGGAGCATGTCTGCCCGTGGAGAAAGACTTTCTCGTGGGAAGCCGGTTTCTGTCAAACGGGTCCCAGTGCTCTGCTCCTCTCTTTTCACTCCTGCTGCCAGAAGCCCAGGGAGGATGGGAGGGCTTAGAACATGGCTGGGCACTGTGGTTTCTTCCAGAGAAGTGGAGGGCATTTGCATTACCTTGCCACAACCACTTGGGATAGGGTGGGCACCTCAGGAAAACTGTTTCCGTGGGAAGCCGGCTTTTTGCAAAGGGGTCTCAGGGCCGTGGGGCTCGGCTGTCCCTCCGGCTCCCCAAAGCACAGGGACGAGGTGAGGGGCTTAGACCGTGCCTGGGCAATGTTGTTTCTTACACCTGGGTGTGTGGCATTTCGTTGACCTGGCTACCCCCACTTGGGATAGGTTTTCCACAGTAAGCACCTCTTGTTCGTCGGAAGCCGTTTTTGCCTCAGGGTCTCCGGGCTGTGTTCGTTGGGGTTGAACTCCCGCTAGCAAAACCGCCGGGATGAGGGAAGGGTTCAGACTGTGCCTGGGCCCTGTGGTCTCTTCCAGGTCAGTGTATGGCATTTCTTTCACCTTGCCACAGGCACTGCGGAGCATGTCTGCACGTGGAGAAGGACTTTCTCGTGGGAAGCCGGTTTCTGTCAAACGGGTCCCAGTGCTCTGCTCCTCTCTTTTCACTCCTGCTGCCAGAAGCCCAGGGAGGATGGGAGGGCTTAGAACATGGCTGGGCACTGTGGTTTCTTCCAGAGAAGTGGAGGGCATTTGCATTACCTTGCCACAACCACTTGGGATAGGGTCTGCACCTGAAGAAAACTGTTTCCGTGGGAAGCCGCCTTTTGCAAAGGGGTCTCAGGTCCGTGGTCCTCGGGTGTCCCTCCAGCTCCCCAAAGCACAGGGACGAGGTGAGGGGCTTAGACCCTGCCTGGGCAATGTTGTTTCTTACCCCTGGGTGTGTGGCATTTTGTTTACCTGGCTACCCCCACTGGGATAGGTTTTCCACAGCAAGAGCATATTGTTCGTCGGAAGCCGTTTTTTCCCCAGGGGTCTCCGGGCTGTGTTCGTTGGGGTTGAACTTCTGCTAGCAAAACCGCCGGGATGAGGGAAGAGCTCAACGGTGCCTGGGCACTGTGGTCTCTTACCTGACCCGTACCCTAACTGGAACCAAAACCCTATACCCTGACCCAGACCCTTAGCCTGATCCTGACCATTACCCTGACCCTAACCCTAACCCTAACCCTAACCAGAACCCTAGCCCTAACCCGAACCCTATCACTAATCCTAACCCTAACCCGAAACATAACCCTAACCCTAACCCTACCACGAAAACTAACCCTAACCCTAAACCTAACCCTAAGCGTAACGTGAACCCTAACCCTAACCCTAACCCTAAACTAAACCCTTACCCTAACCCTAACCCTAACCCTAACGCTAACCCGAAACCTAACCATAAACCTAACCCTAACCTTAACCCGAAACCGAACCCTAACCCGAACCCTAACCCTATACCGAATCCTAACCCGAACCCTAACCCTAACCCTAACCCTAATCCGAACCCGAACCCTAACCCTAACCCTAACCCTAACCCGAACCCGAACCCTAACCCTAATCCTAACCCCTAACCCTATACCGAATCCTAACCCGAACCCTAACCCTAACCCTAACCCTAACCCCTAACCTGACCCCAAACTCGAACCCTAACCCTAACCCTAACCCTAACCCTAACCCGAACACCAATTCTAACCCTAACCCTAACCCTAACCCTAACCCTAACCCTCAGCCTAACCCGAACCCTAACCCTAACCATAACCCTAACCCTAAACCTCAGCCTAACCCTAACCCTACCCGAACCCTAAACCTAAAACAAACCCTAACCGTAAACCTAACCCGAACCTGAAGCCGAACCCTAACCCTAACCGTACCCGAATCCTAACCCTAAACCAAACCCTAAACCTAACCCTAACCCTACCCGAACCCTAACCCTAAACCAAACCCTAACCCTAAACCTAACCCGAACCCTAACCCTAACCCTCACCCGAATCCTACCCCAAACCCTAACCATAACCCTAACCCTAACATGAACAGAAACCCGAAACCTAACCCTAACCCTAACCCTAACACGAACACTAAACCTAACCCTAACCCTAACCATAACGTGAACCCTAACCCTAACCCGAACCCTAACCCTAACCCGAACCCTAACCCTAACCCGAACCCTCACCCTAACCCGAACTCTAACCCTAACCATAACCCCAACCCGAAACCTAACCCTAACAGTAACCCTAACCCGAAACCTAACCCTAACCCGAACACTAACCCTAACCCTAAACCTCACCCTAACCCTAACCCTAACCCTAACCCTAACAGTAACCCTAACCCTAACCCTAACCCTAACCCTAATCCTAAACCAAACCCTAACCCTAAACCTAACCCTAACCCTAACCCGAACCGTAACCATAACCCTAACCCTAACCTTAACCCGAAACCGAACGCTAACCGAAACCTGACCCGAACCAGAACACTAAACCTGACGCGAATTTGAACCCAAAACCTAACCCGAACCCAAACCCCGAACCCGAACCCCTAACCCTCACCCTAACCCTAACCCTACAAGAACCCTAACCCTAACCCTAAAACTAACCCGAACCCTGGCCCTAACTCAAACCCTAACCCGAACCCTAACCCTAACCCTAACCCTAACTCAAACCCTAACCCGAACCCTAACCCTAACCCGAACCCGAACCCTTCCCTAACCCTAACCCATACCCGAACCCTAACCCTAACCCTCCCCGAACCCTAACCCTAACCCAAACCCTAACCCTAACCTGAACCCTAACCGTAACCCTAACCCTAACCCGTACCCTCACCCTAACCCTAATCCCTAAACACTGACCTTGACCCTAACCCTAACCCTGACACTGACCCTGACCCTAACCCTAACCCGAACCCTGACCGGAACCTGAAGCCTAACCCTGACGCGAACCTGAACCCGAACCCAAATCCCGAACCTGAACCCGAAACCAAACCCCTAACCCTAAGCCTAACCCTAACCCGAACCCTTACATGAACCCAAACCCTAATGCGAACCCTCACCCGAACCCTAACCCGAACCCTATCCCTAAACCGAACCCGAACCTGACCCGAACCCTAATCACGAAACCTAACCCTGACCCTGACCATGACCCTGACCCTAACCCTCACCCTAAACCCTCAAACCTGACCCTGAACCTAACCTTAAACCTGACCCTGACCCTGACCCTAAACCCTAAACCCTGACACTGACCCTGACCCTCACCCTAACCCGAACCCTGACCCGAACCTGAACACTAACCCTGATGCGAACATCAACCCGAAACCTAACCCGAACCCTAACCCGAACCCTAACCCTAACCCTAACCCTAACCCTAACCCTAACCCTAACCCTAAACCAAACCCTTACCCTAACCCTAACCCTAACCCTAACGCTAACCCGAAACCTAACCATAAACCTAACCCTAACCTTAACCCGAAACCGAACCCTAACCCGAACCCTAACCCTATACCGAATCCTAACCCGAACCCTAACCCTAACCCTAACCCTAACCCGAACCCGAACCCTAACCCTAACCCGAACCCGAACCCTAACCCTAATCCTAACCCCTAACCCTATACCGAATCCTAACCCGAACCCTAACCCTAACCCTAACCCTAACCCCTAACCTGACCCCAAACTCGAACCCTAACCCTAACCCTAACCCTAACCCTAACCCGAACACCAATTCTAACCCTAACCCTAACCCTAACCCTAACCCTAACCCTCAGCCTAACCCGAACCCTAACCCTAACCATAACCCTAACCCTAAACCTCAGCCTAACCCTAACCCTACCCGAACCCTAAACCTAAAACAAACCCTAACCGTAAACCTAACCCGAACCTGAAGCCGAACCCTAACCCTAACCGTACCCGAATCCTAACCCTAAACCAAACCCTAAACCTAACCCTAACCCTACCCGAACCCTAACCCTAAACCAAACCCTAACCCTAAACCTAACCCGAACCCTAACCCTAACCCTCACCCGAATCCTACCCCAAACCCTAACCATAACCCTAACCCTAACATGAACAGAAACCCGAAACCTAACCCTAACCCTAACCCTAACACGAACACTAAACCTAACCCTAACCCTAACCATAACGTGAACCCTAACCCTAACCCGAACCCTAACCCTAACCCGAACCCTAACCCTAACCCGAACCCTCACCCTAACCCGAACTCTAACCCTAACCATAACCCCAACCCGAAACCTAACCCTAACAGTAACCCTAACCCGAAACCTAACCCTAACCCGAACACTAACCCTAACCCTAAACCTCACCCTAACCCTAACCCTAACCCTAACCCTAACAGTAACCCTAACCCTAACCCTAACCCTAACCCTAATCCTAAACCAAACCCTAACCCTAAACCTAACCCTAACCCTAACCCGAACCGTAACCATAACCCTAACCCTAACCTTAACCCGAAACCGAACGCTAACCGAAACCTGACCCGAACCAGAACACTAAACCTGACGCGAATTTGAACCCAAAACCTAACCCGAACCCAAACCCCGAACCCGAACCCCTAACCCTCACCCTAACCCTA